>NC_087394.1:19004614-19014614 GCF_031307605.1 Tribolium castaneum | reverse complement strand
ATGACGACTAAAGACGACTCTGAAACATTTAGTGACTTTTATGTCTTCTCCTTTTTCCTATACTAAAGTGTTAGACCCAATTAATTTAGGTTAATTTCGGTTTTTCAAACATTTTATTTTAAAGCAAATTTTTGTTAAAGATTATTTATATCCAACTCTATAACTCGCTTATGGTTGGTCTTACAAAAGAAATGCAAATAACTATTTTGTAGGAAATTTTATCAGCTTTAATTTTGAAAGAAAGATAAAAATTGATAGGAGTAATTGTTTTCGAGATATAAGCAAAAAACCAAAGTGAAAACTGTTACAGTTACTGAACAAAAATGTAATTCAGTTTTCAATGTTTGAGACGAAGACGAAAATGCAGCATTTAAAAACGACTGAAGACTTCAGTGACTTTTATGTCACCTCCTTTTTCTTCTAATAGAGTATTGGTCCCAATAAATTAAGTGTATTTTAAATCACAAGACATTTTCTGTTAAAGCACTTTTTTTTTAAATATTAATTATTTTCAAACTTCTATCTCGCTTATGGTTAGTCCTACATAAAAAATGCAAATAACTATTTTGTAGGAAATTTTATCAGCTTTAATTTTAGTAAAAAGATAAAAATTGATAGGAGTAACTGTTTTCGAGATATAAGCAAGAAACTGTTACCTTAATTAAGCGCTTGCATATAAGCAAATTTAGTAATATTAGTATTATTATTATTAATGTTATTGTTATTAATAGGGCGACTAAAGACGACTCTGAAACATTTAGTGACTTTTATGTCTTTTCCTTTTTCCTCTACTAAAGTGTTAGACACAATTAATTTAGTTTAATTCCGGTTTTTCAAGCATTTTATTTTAAAGCAAATTTTTGTTAAAGATTATTTATATCCAACTCTATAACTCGCTTATGGTTGGTCTTACAAAAGAAATGCAAATAACTATTTTGTTGGAAATTTTATCAGCTTTAATTTTGAAAGAAAGATAAAAATTGATAGGAGTAATTGTTTTCGAGATATAAGCAAAAAACCAAAGTGAAAACTGTTACAGTTACTGAACAAAAATGTAATTCAGTTTTCAATGTTTGAGACGAAGACGAAAATGCAGCATTTAAAAACGACTCTGAAGACTTCAGTGACTTTTATGTCACCTCCTTTTTCTTCTAATAGAGTATTGGTCCCAATAAATTAAGTGTATTTTAAATCACAAGACATTTTCTGTTAAAGCACTTTTTTTTTAAATATTAATTATTTTCAAACTTCTATCTCGCTTATGGTTAGTCCTACATAAAAAATGCAAATAACTATTTTGTAGGAAATTTTATCAGCTTTAATTTTAGTAAAAAGATAAAAATTGATAGGAGTAACTGTTTTCGAGATATAAGCAAGAAACTGTTACCTTAATTAAGCGCTTGCATATAAGCAAATTTAGTAATATTAGTATTATTATTATTAATGTTATTGTTATTAATAGGGCGACTAAAGACGACTCTAAAACATTTAGTGACTTTTATGTCCTTTCCTTTTTCCTCTACTAAAGTGTTAGACACAATTAATTTAGTTTAATTCCGGTTTTTCAAGCATTTTATTTTAAAGCAAATTTTTGTTAAATATTATTTATATCCAACTCTATAACTCGTTTATGCTTGGTCCTACAAGAAAAATGTTAATAACTATTTGGTTGGAAATTTTATCAGCTTTAATTTTGAAAGAAAGATAAAATTTGATAGGAGTAACTGTTTTCGATATATAAGCAAAAAACCAATAAGAAAACTGTAACTGTTACTGAACAAAAATGTAACTCAGTTTTCAATGTTTGAGACAAAGACAAAAATGCAGCATTTAAAAACGACTCTGAAGACGTCAGTGACTTTTATGTCACCTCCTTTTTCTTCTAATAAAGTATTGGACCCAATAAATTAAGTGTATTTTAAATCACAAGACATTTTCTGTTAAAGCACTTTTTTTTTAAATATTAATTATTTTCAAACTTATATCTCGCCTATGGTTAGTCCTACATGAAAAATGCAAATAACTATTTTGTAGGAAATTTTATCAGCTTTAATTTTAGTAAACAAATAAAAATTGATAGGAGTAACTGTTTTCGAGATATAAGCAAGAAACCAAAAAACTGTTACCTTAATAAAGCGCTTGCATATAAGCAAATTTAGTACTATTAGTATTATTATTATTAATGTTATTGTTATTAATATGACGACTAAAAACGACTCTGAAGACTTTGGTGACATTTATGTCTTCTCCTTTTTCCTATACTAAAGTGTTAGACACAATTAATTTAGTTTAATTTCAGTATTTCAAACATTTTATTTTAAAGCAAATTTTTGTTAAATATTATTTATATCAATCTCTATAACTCGCTTATGCTTGGTCCTACAAGAAAAATACAAACAACTATTTTGTAGAAATTTTTATCAGCTTTAATTTTAGTAAAAAGATAAAAATTGATAGGAGTAACTGTTTTCGAGATATAAGCAAGAAACCAAAAAACTGTTACCTTAATAAAGCGCTTGCATATAAGCAAATTTAGTACTATTAGTATTATTATTATTAATGTTATTGTTATTAATATGACGACTAAAAACGACTCTCAAGACTTTGGTGACTTTTATGTCTTCTCCTTTTTCCTCAACTAAAGTGTTAGTTTTAATTAATTTAGTTTAATTTCGGTTTTTCAAACATTTTATTTTAAAGCAAATTTTTGTTAAAGATTATTTATATCCAACTCTATAACTCGCTTATGGTTAGTCCTACAAAAAAAATGCCAATAACTATTTTGTAGGAAATTTTATCAGCTTTGATTTTGAAAGAAAGATAAAAATTGATAGGAGTAACTGTTTTCGAGATATAAGCAAAAAACCAATAAGAAAACTGTAACTGTTACTAAACAAAAATGTAATTCAGTTTTCAATGTTTGAGACAAAGACGAAAATGCAGCATTTAAAATCGACTCTGAAGACTTCAGTGACTTTTATGTCACCTCCTTTTTCTTCTAATAAAGTATTGGACCCATTAAATTAAGTGTATTTTAAATCACAAGACATTTTCTGTTAAAGCACTTTTTTTTTAAATATTAATTATTTTCAAACTTATATCTCGCTTATGGTTGACTTTGGTGACTTTTATGTCACCTCCTTTTTCTTCTAATAAAGTATTGGACCCAATAAATTAAGTGTATTTTAAATCACAAGACATTTTCTGTTAAAGCACTTTTTTTTAAATATTAATTATTTTTAAACTTATATCTCGCTTATGGTTAGTCCTATATGAAAAATGCAAATTACTATTTTGTAGGAAATTTTATTTTTTAGTTTTTCAAACATTTTATTTTAAAGCAAGTTTTTGTTAAATATTATTTATATCCAACTCTATAACTCGCTTATGGTTGGTCCTACAAGAAAAATGCAAATAACTATTTTGTAGGAAATTTTATCAGCTTTAATTTTGAAAGAAAGATAAAAATTGATAGGAATAATTGTTTTCGAGATATAAGCAAAAAACCAAAGTGAAAACTGTTACAGTATCTAAACAAAAATGTAATTCAGTTTTCAATGTTTGAGACGAAGACGAAAATGCAGCATTTAAAAACGACTCTGAAGACTTCTGTGACTTTTAAGTCACCTCCTTTTTCTTCTAATAATGTATTGGACCCAATAAATTAAGTGTATTTTAAATCACAAGACATTTTCTGTTAAAGCACTTTTTTTTAAATATTGATTATTTTCAAACTTATATCTCGCTTACGGTTAGTCCTACATGAAAAATGCAAATAACTATTTTGTAGGAAATTTTATCAGCTTTAATTTTAGTAAACAGATAAAAATTGATAGGAGTAACTGTTTTCGAGATATAAGCAAGAAACCAAAAAACTGTTACCTTAATAAAGCGCTTGCATATAAGCAAATTTAGTACTATTAGTATTATTATTATTAATGTTATTGTTATTAATATGACGACTAAAAACGACTCTGAAGACTTTGGTGACTTTTATGTCTTCTCCTTTTTCCTATACTAAAGTGTTAGACACAATTAATTTAGTTTAATTTCAGTATTTCAAACATTTTATTTTAAAGCAAATTTTTGTTAAATATTATTTATATCTATCTCTATAACTCGCTTATGCTTGGTCCTACAAGAAAAATACAAATAACTATTTTGTAGGAAATTTTATCAGCTTTAATTTTAGTAAAAAGATAAAAATTGATAGGAGTAACTGTTTTCGAGATATAAGCAAGAAACCAATAAACTGTTACCTTAATAAAGCGCTTGCATATAAGCAAATTTAGTACTATTAGTATTATTATTATTAATGTTATTGTTATTAATATGACGACTAAAAACAACTCTCAAAACTTTGGTGACTTTTATGTCTTCTCCTTTTTCCTCAACTAAAGTGTTAGTCTTAATTAATTTAGTTTAATTTCGGTTTTTCAAACATTTTATTTTAAAGCAAATTTTTGTTAAAGATTATTTATATCCAACTCTATAACTCGCTTATGGTTGGTCCTACAAAAAAAATGCCAATAACTATTTTGTAGGAAATTTTATCGGCTTTGATTTTGAAAGAAAGATAAAAATTGATAGGAGTAACTGTTTTCGAGATATAAGCAAAAAACCAATAAGAAAACTGTAACTGTTACTAAACAAAAATGTAATTCAGTATTCAATGTTTGAGACAAAGACGAAAATGCAGCATTTAAAAACGACTCTGAAGACTTCTGTGACTTTTAAGTCACCTCCTTTTTCTTCTAATAATGTATTGGACCCAATAAATTAAGTGTATTTTAAATCACAAGACAATTTCTGTTAAAGCACTTTTTTTTTAAATATTGATTATTTTCAAACTTATATCTCGCTTAAGGTTAGTCCTACATGAAAAATGCAAATAACTATTTTGTAAGAAATTTTATCAGCTTTAATTTTAGTAAACAGATAAAAATTGATAGGAGTAACTGTTTTCGAGATATAAGCAAGAAACCAAAAAACTGTTACCTTAATAAAGCGCTTGCATATAAGCAAATTTAGTACTATTAGTATTATTATTATTAATGTTATTGTTATTAATATGACGACTAAAAACGACTCTGAAGACTTTGGTGACTTTTATGTCTTCTCCTTTTTCCTATACTAAAGTGTTAGATACAATTAATTTAGTTTAATTTCAGTATTTCAAACATTTTATTTTAAAGCAAATTTTTGTTAAAGATTATTTATATCCAACTCTATAACTCGCTTATGGTTGGTCCTACAAAAAAAATGCCAATAACTATTTTGTAGGAAATTTTATCAGCTTTGATTTTGAAAAAAAAACACAAATTGATAGGAGTAATTGTTTTCGAGATATAAGCAAAAAACCAAAGTAAAAACTGTTACAGTTACTGAACAAAAATGTAATTTAGTTTTCAATGTTTGAGACGAAGACGAAAATGCAGCATTTAAAAACGACTCTGAAGATTTCAGTGACTTTTATGTCACCTCCTTTTTCTTCTAATAAAGTATTGGACCCATTAAATTAAGTGTATTTTAAATCACAAGACATTTTCTGTTAAAGCACTTTTTTTTTAAATATTAATTATTTTCAAACTTATATCTCGCTTATAGTTAGTCCTACATGAAAAATGCAAATAACTATTTTGTAGGAAATTTTATCAGCTTTAATTTTGAAAGAGAGATAAAAATTGATAGGAGTAATTGTTTTCGAGATATAAGCAAAAAACCAAAGTAAAAACTGTTACAGTTACTGAACAAAAATGTAATTCAGTTTTCAATGTTTGAGACGAAGACGAAAATGCAGCATTTAAAAACGACTCTGAAGACTTCAGCGACTTTTATGTCACCTCCTTTTTCTTCTAATAAAGTATTGGACCCAATAAATTAAGTGTATTTTAAATCACAAGACATTTTCTGTTAAAGCACTTTTTTTTAAATATTAATAATTTTTAAACTTATATCTCGCTTATGGTTAGTCTTACATGAAAAATGCAAATAACTATTTTGTAGAAAATTTTATCGGCTTTAATTTTAGTAAAAAGATAAAAATTGATATAAGTAACTGTTTTCCAGATATAAGCAAGAAACCAAAAAACTGTTACCCTAATTAAGCGTTTGCATGTAAGCAAATTTAGTACTATTAGTATTATTATTAATGTTATTGTTATTAATATGACGACAAAAGACGACTCTGAAACCTTTAGTGACCTTTATGTCTTCTCCTTTTTCCTCTACTAAAGTGTTAGACACAATTAATTTAGTTTAATTTTAGTTTTTCAAACATTTTATTTTAAAGCAAGTTTTTGTTAAATATTATTTATATCCAACTCTATAACTCGCTTATGGTTGGTCCTACAAGAAAAATGCAAATAACTATTTTGTAGGAAATTTTATCAGCTTTAATTTTGAAAGAAAGATAAAAATTGATAGGAGTAACTGTTTTCGAGATATAAGCAAAAAACCAATAAGAAAACTGTAACTGTTACTGAACAAAAATGTAATTCAGTTTTCAATGTTTGAGACGAAGACGAAAATGCAGCATTATTATTATTATTAATGTTATTGTTATTAATATGACGACTAAAAACGACTTTGAAGACTTTGGTGACTTTTATGTCTTCTCCTTTTTCCTATACTAAAGTGTTAGACTCAATTTAATTTCGGTTTTTTAAACATTATATTTTAAAGCAAATTTTTGATAAAGATTATTTATATCCAACTCTATAACTCGCTTATGGTTGGTCTTACAAAAGAAATGCAAATAACTATTTTGTAGGAAATTTTATCAGCTTTAATTTTGAAAGATAAAAATTGATAGGAGTAATTGTTTTCGAGATATAAGCAAAAAACCAAAGTAAAAACTGTTACAGTTACTGAACAAAAATGTAAGTTTTCGAGATATAAGCAAGAAACTGTTACCTTAATTAAGCGCTTGCATATAAGCAAATTTAGTACTATTAGTATTATTATTATTATTAATGTTATTGTTATTGATATGACGACTAAGAACGACTCTCAAGACTTTGGTGACTTTTATGTCACCTCCTTTTTCTTCTAATAAAGTATTGGACCCAATAAATTAAGTGTATTTTAAATCACAAGACATTTTCTGTTAAAGCACTTTTTTTTTAAATATTAATTATTCTTAAACTTATATCTCGCTTATGGTTAGTCCTACATGAAAAATGCAAATTACTATTTTGTAGGAAATTTTATCAGCTTTAATTTTAGTAAAAAGATAAAAATTGATAGGAGTAACTGTTTTCGAGATATAAGCAAGAAACCAAAAAACTGTTACCTTAATTAAGCGCTTGCATATAAGCAAATTTAGTACTAAAAACAACTCTGAAGACTTTGGTGATTTTTATGTCTTCTCCTTTTTCCTCTACTAAAGTGTTGGACCCAATTAATTTAGTTTAATATCAGTTTTTCAAACATTTTATTTTAAAGCAAATTTTTGTTAAAGATTATTTATATCCAACTCTATAACTCGCTTATGGTTGGTCCTACAAAAAAATGGAAATAACTATTTTGTAGGAAATTTTATCAGCTTTAATTTTGAAAAAAAGGTAAAAATTGATAGGAGTAACTGTTTTCGAGATATAAGCAAGAAACCAAAAAACTGTTACCTTAATAAAGCGCTTGAATATAAGCAAATTTAGTACTATTAGTATTATTATTATTAATGATATTGTTATTAATATGACGACTAAAGACGACTCTGAAACATTTAGTGACTTTTATGTCTTCTCCTTTTTCCTATACTAAAGTGTTAGACCCAATTAATTTAGGTTAATTCCGGTTTTTCAAGCATTTTATTTTAAAGCAAATTTTTGTTAAATATTATTTATATCCAACTCTATAACTCGTTTATGCTTGGTCCTACAAGAAAAATGTAAATAACTATTTTGTTGGAAATTTTATCAGCTTTAATTTTGAAAGAAAGGTAAAATTTGATAGGAGTAACTGTTTTCGAGATATAAGCAAAAAACCAATAAGAAAACTGTAACTGTTACTGAACAAAAATGTAACTCAGTTTTCAATGTTTGAGACGAAGACAAAAGTGCAGCATTTAAAAACGACTCTGAAGACGTCAGTGACTTTTATGTCACCTCCTTTTTCTTCTAATAAAGTATTGGACCCAATAAATTAAGTGTATTTTAAATCACAAGACATTTTCTGTTAAAGCACTTTTTTTTTAAATAATAATTATTTTCAAACTTATATCTCGCTTATGGTTAGTCCTACATGAAAAATGCAAATAACTATTTTGTAGGAAGTTTTATCAGCTTTAATTTTAGCAAAAAAAAAATTGATAGGAGTAACTGTTTTCGAGATATAATCAAGAAACCAAAAAACTGTTACCTTAATTAAGCGTTTGCATATAAGCAAATTTAGTATTATTAGTATTATTATTATTAATGTTATTGTTATTAATATGACGATTAAAAACGACTCTTAAATAAATGCTACATTTTTGTCTTCGTCTCAAACATTGAAAACTGAGTTACATTTTTGTTCAGTAACAGTTACAGTTTTCTTATTGGTTTTTTGCTTATATCTCGAAAACAGTTACTCCTATCAAATTTTATCTTTTTTTCAAAATTAAAGCTGATAAAATTTCCTACAAAATAGTTATTTGCATTTCTTTTGTAAGACCAACCATAAGCGAGTTATAGAGTTGGATATAAATAATCTTTAACAAAAATTTGCTTTAAAATAAAATGTTTGAAAAACCGAAATTAAACTAAATTAATTGGGTCTAACACTTTAGTATAGGAAAAAGGAGAAGACATAAAATTCACTAAATGTTTCAGAGTCGTCCTTAGTCGTCATATTAATAACAATAACATTAATAATAATAATACTAATAGTACTAAATTTGCTTATATGCAAGCGCTTTATTAAGGTAACAGTTTTTTGGTTTCTTGCTTATATCTCGAAAACAGTTACTCGTATCAATTTTTATCTTTTTTTCAAAATTAAAGCTGATAAAATTTCCTACAAAATAGTTATTTCCATTTTTTTGTAGGACCAACCATAAGCGAGTTATAGAGTTGGATATAAATAATCTTTAACAAAAATTTCCTTTAAAATAAAATGTTTGAAAAACCGATATTAAACTAATTTAATTGGGTCTAACACTTTAGTAGAGGAAAAAGGAAAAGACATAAAAATCACCAAAGTCTTCAGAGTTGTTTTTAGTACTAAATTTGCTTATATGCAAGCGCTTAATTAAGGTAACAGTTTTTTGGTTTCTTGCTTATATCTCGAAAACTGTTACTCCTATCAATTTTTATCTTTTTACTAAAATTAAAGCTGATAAAATTTCCTACAAAATAATTATATAAATAAAAATAAATATAATAAAAGGAGAAGACATAAATGTCATTAAAGGTTTCAGAGTCGTCTTTAGTCGTCATATTAATAACAATAACATTTGTTAAATATTATTTATATCTAACTCTATAACTCGCTTATGGTTGGTCTTACAAAGAAATGCAAATAACTATTTTGTAGGAAATTTTATCAGCTTTAATTTTGAAAGAAAGATAACAATTGATAGGAGTAACTGTTTTCGAGATATAAGCAAAAAACCAATAAGAATACTGTAACTGTTACTGAACAAAAATGTAATTCAATTTTCAATGTTTGAGACGAAGACGAAAATGCAGCATTTAAAAACGACTCTGAAGACTTCAGCGACTTTTATGTCACCTCCTTTTTCTTCTAATAAAGCATTGGACCCAATAAATTAAGTGTATTTTAAATCACAAGACATTTTCTGTTAAAGCACTTTTTTTTTAAATATTAATAATTTTTAAACTTATATCTCGCTTATGGTTAGTCTTACATGAAAAATGCAATTAACTATTTTGTAGGAAATTTTATCAGCTTTAATTTTAAAAGAAAGATAAAAATTGATAGAAGTAACTGTTTTCGAGATATAAGCAAAAAACCAATAAGAAAACTGTAACTGTTACTGAACAAAAATGTAATTCAG
>NC_087394.1:18967114-18999614 GCF_031307605.1 Tribolium castaneum | reverse complement strand
AAACTATAACGTAATTTGTTCTTTTGAGCTTGAATATAGAGTTTTCATTACGTTTTATAGTAGTTTACTCTACTCTAAGCATAGAATCAAACAGAGTAATCCGCTTTTGTTAAAACTGATACATAATTTGCTCTTATTTTCGAGAATAAGACGTTTTCAATATGCTTGATAAAATTTTTCTTGTTTATAGCAAGGAATCGTTTAAAATAAGCTGTATTTGCTTAAACTGATACGTAATTCGATATTTATGCATGGATACGAAGTTTTCAGTTTCTTTGACGTGAAATTTCTTGTTGCAAAAGGAAATACTTTGCTTTAAAACAACGCTTTATATGGTAATATGTGGTTTTGCATCTGCCCCATAAAAGTTCATTAGTTTCGAATGATAAATTCGTTTGAAATAAACAGTGCTGGTCAAAACTATGACGTAAATTATTTTTTTGAGACTAAATTTAAAGTTTTCATTAAATTTTATACAAGTTTACTCTATTCTAAGTAAAGGAGTAATCAGGATAAATTGCTTTTATCTAGAGTAATATATAATTTGCAGTTTTCAGCCAGAATAAGACGTTTTTAATCTTTTTAATGTAAGTTTTCGTGTTCAAAACAAAGGATCGTCTAAAATAAGCAGCTTTTGTCCAGACTGAAACGTAATTCGAATTTCTGTGCCTGAATAAGGGGTTTTCAGTTTCTTTGATGTAAGGTTTCTTGTTTGTAACAATGAATTAACAAAAATAATTGGTTTTTATCCAAACTGTGTCATGAATCAGCTTCAAGACTATAACGCAAATCTTTTGTTTTGTGCTAAAATAAGACGTTTTTAGTCAGTTTGATATAAATTTTCTTGTTCAAAGCAAAATATTGTCGAAAATCAACCGTTTTTGTCTAAACTGATACAAAATTCGGTGGTTTGTGTCCGAATACAAAGTTTTCAGATTCTTTAATGTTAGGTTTGCTGCTTCTAACAAAGAATCAACGAAAATATTTTGTTTTAATACAAACTGCAATATAAAATGTCTTTATAGGACAAAACATGATGTTTGGCATCTGTTTAATAAAAATTTACTCGTTTGGAAGCATAGAATCATTCCAAATAAGCTATTCTCGTCGAAACTATAATGTAATTAGTATTTTGTGCTAGAATACAGCGTTTTTGTTAGATTTATTAACAATTTTGTCTATTTTAAGCAATGAAACGAATAGGATTAGCTGCCTTTATCCAAAGTGATACATAAATTGCTCTTTTATGCCAGATTAATACGTTTTTAGTCTGTTCGATGTAAGTTTTCTTGTTCAAAGCAAAAGATCGTCTAAAATAAGCCGTTTTTGTTTGAACTGATGAACAATTCAGACTGAGAGTCAACAAAAATAATTTATTTTAATCCAAACTGATACTTTTTGACCCTATAAGAGTCCTATAAGAGTCCGAGATACGCCGTTCTCGTCAAGTCTATAACGTAATTCGTTTTTTTGTGTCAGAATACGACGTTTTCTGTCTGTTTAATATAAGTTTTTAATAATAATAATAATAATAACAATAATAATAATAATAATAATAATAATAATAATAATAATAATAATAATAATAATAATAATAATAATAATAATAATAATAAAAATAATAATACTAATAATAGTAATAATAATAATAATAATAATAAAAATAATAATAGTAATAAAAGTAAGCTTAGTTTTCTAAGCAAACATGAAGCTCTTTTTGTGTTATATGAGCGTTTTCTCATTTCTATGCAAGAAATCATCTGTGATCTGTGTTTTTAGGCAAGAAATTGTCTAAAATTAATAACTCATTTTAAAACTGGTATAAAAACATTTACTATACAAAAGTTAATAATAATAATAATAATAATAATAATAATAATAGTAATAAAAAATAATAATAATAATAATAATAATAATAATAATAATAATAATAATAATAATGATAATAATACTTATAATATTGAATTTCTTTCTAAATTAAAGCTTAGTTTTTCTAAGCAAAAATGATGCTTATTTTGTGTTATCTGAGCGTTTTCTCATTTCTATGCAAGAGATCATCTGTGATCTGTGTTTTTAGGCAATAAATTGTCTAAATTAATATAACTCATTTTAAAACTGGCATAAAAACATTTACTATACAAAAGTTATAATCGGTTTTTAATAATAATAATATTAATAATAATAATAATAATAGTAATAATAATAATAATAATAATAATAATAAATATAATAATAATAGTAGTAATAAAAGTAAGCTTAGTTTTCTAAGCAAAAATGAAGCTTATTTTGTGTTATATGAGCGTTTTCTCATTTCTATGCAAAAGATCATGTGTGATCTGTGTTTTTAGGCAATCTAAGCCATTTTATAGTTTTTAGGCAAGAAATTGGCTAAAATTAATCACTCATTTTAAAACTGGTATAAAAACAATACTATACAAAAGTTATAATCGGTTTTTAATAATAATAATAATAATAATAATAATAATAATAATAATAATAATTATAATAATAACAATAATAATAATAATAATAATAATAATAATAATAATAATAACAATAATAATAATAATTAAAATAATAATAATAGTAATAAAAGTAAGCTTACTTTTCTAAGCAAAAATAAAGCTTATTTGTGTGTTATATGAGCGTTTTTAGGCAAGAAATTGTTTAAAATTAATAACTCATTTTAAAACTGGTATAAAAACATTTACTATACAAAAGTTAATAATAATAATAATAATAATAATAATAATAATAATAATAGTAATAAAAGAAATAATAATAATAATAATAATAATAATAATAATAATAATAATAATAATAATAATGATAATAATACTTATAATAATGAATTTCTTTCTAAATTAAAGCTTAGTTTTTCTAAGCAAAAATGATGCTTATTTTGTGTTATCTGAGCGTTTTCTCATTTCTATGCAAGAGATCATCTGTGATCTGTGTTTTTAGACAAGAAATTGTCTAAAATTAATAACTCATTTTAAAACTGGTATAAAAACATTTACTATACAAAAGTTATAATCGGTTTTTAATAATAATAATATTAATAATAATAATAATAATAATAATAATAATAATAATAATAGTAATAATAATAATAATAATAATAATAAAAATAATAATAATAGTAGTAATAAAAGTAAGCTTAGTTTTCTAAGCAAAAATGAAGCTTATTTTGTGTTATATGAGCGTTTTATCATTTCTATGCAAAAGATTATGTGTGATGTGTGTTTTAGGCAATCTAAGCCATTTTATAGTTTTTAATATTTAACAAAAATTTGCTTTAAAATAAAATGTTTGAAAAACTGAAATTAAACTAAATTAATTGTGTCTAACACTTTAGTAGAGGAAAAAGGAGGAGACATAAAAGTCACTAAAGTCTTAGAGTTGTCTTTAGTCGTCATATTAATAACAATAACATTTATAATAACAATACTAGTAGTACTAAATTTGCTTATATGCAAGCGCTTAATTAAAGTAACAGTTTTTTTGTTTTTTGCTTATATCTCGAAAACAGTTACTCCTATCAATTTTTACTTTTTCACCAAAATTAAAGGTGATAAAATTTCCTACAAAATAGTTATTTGCATTTTTCATGTAGAACTAACAATAAACGAGATATAAGTTTGAAAGTAATTAATAATTAAAAAAAAGTGTTTTAACAGAAAATGTCTTGTGATTTATAATAAACTTAATTTATTGGGTCCAATACTTTATTAGAAGAAAAAGGAGGTGACAAAAGTCACTGAAGTTTTCAGAGTCGTTTTTAAATGCTGCATTTTTGTCTTCGTCTCAAACATTGAAAACTGAATTACATTTTTGTTCAGTAACAGTTACAGTTTTCTTATTGGTTTTTTGCTTATATCTCGAAAACAGTTACTCCTATCAAATTTTATCTTTCTTTCACAATTAAAGCTAATAAAATTTCCAACAAAATAGTTATTTGCACCTCCTTTTTCTTCTAATTAAGTATTGGACCCAATAAATTAAGTGTATTTTAAATCACAAGACATTTTCTGTTAAAACACATTTTTTTTTTAATTATTAATTATTTTCAAACTTATATCTCGCTTATGGTTTGTTCTACATGAAAAATGCAAATAACTATTTTGCAGGAAATTTTATCATCTTTAATTTTGGTGAAAAGTTAAAAATTGATAGGAGTAACTGTTTTCGAGATATAAGCAAGAAACCAAAAAACTATTACCTTAATGCAGCGTTTGCATATAAGCAAATTTAGTACTATTAGTTTATTAATGTTATTGTTATTAATATGACGACTAAAGACGATTCTGAAACCTTTAAAGACTTTTATGTCTTCTCCTTTTTCCTCCACTAAAGTGTTAGACACAATTAATTTAGTTTAATTTCAGTTTTTCAAACATTTTATTTTAAAGCAAATTTTTGTTAAAAATTATTTATATTCATCTCTATAACTCGCTTATGCTTGGTCCTACAAGAAAAATGCAAATAATTACTTTGTTGGAAATTTTATCAGCTTTAATTTTGAAAGAAAGATAAAATTTGATACTTGTAACTGTTTTCGAGATATAAGCTAGAAACCAAAAAACTGTTACATTAATTAAGCGCTTGCATATAAGCAAATTTAGTACTATTAGTATTATTATTATTAATGTTATTGTTATTAATATGACGACTAAAAACGACTCTGAAGACTTTAGTGACTTTTATGTCTTCTCCTTTTTCCTCTACTAAAGTGTTAGACACAATTAATTTGGTTTAATTTTAGTTTTTCAAACATTTTATTTTAAAGAAAATTTTTGTTAAAGATTATTTATATCCAACTCTATAACTCGCGTATGGTTGGTCCTACAAAAAAATGCAAATAACTATTTTGTAGGAAATGTTATCAGCTTTAATTTTGAAAAAAAGATAAAAATTGATAGAAGTAACTGTTTTCGAGATATAAGCAAGAAACCAATAAGAAAACTGTAACTGTTACTGAACAAAAATGGAATTCAGTTTTCAATATTTGAGACGAAGACGAAAATGCAGCATTATTATTATTATTAATGTTATTGTTATTAATATGACGACTAAAAACGACTCTGAAGTCTTTGGTGACTTTTATGTCTTCTCCTTTTTCCTATACTAAAGTGTTAGACTCAATTAATTTAGTTTAATTTCGGTTTTTCAAACATTATATTTTAAAGCAAATTTTTGTTAAAGATTATTTATATCCAACTCTATAACTCGCTTATGGTTGGTCTTACAAAAAAAATGCAAATAACTATTTTGTAGGAAATTTTATCAGCTTTAATTTTGAAAAAAAGATAAAAATTGATAGGAGTAATTGTTTTCGAGATATAAGCAAAAAACCAAAGTAAAAACTGTTACAGTTACTGAACAAAAATGTAAGTTTTTGAGATATAAGCAAGAAACTGTTACCTTAATTAAGCGCTTGCATATAAGCAAATTTAGTACTATTAGTATTATTATTATTAATGTTATTGTTATTGATATGACGACTAAGAACGACTCTCAAGACTTTGGTGACTTTTATGTCACCTCCTTTTTCTTCTAATAAAGTATTGGACCCAATAAATTAAGTGTATTTTAAATCACAAGACATTTTCTGTAAAACACTTTTTTTTAAATATTAATTATTTTTAAACTTATATCTCGCTTATGGTTAGTCCTACATGAAAAATGCAAATTACTATTTTGTAGGAAATTTTATTTTTTAGTTTTTCAAACATTTTATTTTAAAGCAAGTTTTTGTTAAATATTATTTATATCCAACTCTATAACTCGCTTATGGTTGGTTCTACAAGAAAAATGCAAATAACTATTTTGTAGGAAATTTTATCAGCTTTAATTTTGAAAAAAAGATAAAAATTAATAGGAGTAACCGTTTTCGAGATATATGCAAAAAACCAATAAGAAAACTGTAACTGTTACTGAACAAAAATGTAATTCAGTTTTCAATGTTTGAGACGAAGACGAAAATGCAGCATTTAAAAACGACTCTGAAGACTTCTGTGACTTTTAAGTCACCTCCTTTTTCTTCTAATAATGTATTGGACCCAATAAATTAAGTGTATTTTAAATCACATGACATTTTCTGTTAAAGCACTTTTTTTTAAATATTGATTATTTTCAAACTTATATCTCGCTTATGGTTAGTCCTACATAAAAAATGCAAATAACTATTTTGTAGGAAATTTTATCAGCTTTAATTTTAGTAAACAGATAAAAATTGATAGAAGTAACTGTTTTCGAGATATAAGCAAGAAACCAAAAAACTGTTACCTTAATAAAGCGCTTGCATATAAGCAAATTTAGTACTATTAGTATTATTATTATTAATGTTATTGTTATTAATATGACGACTAAAAACGACTCTGAAGACTTTGGTGACTTTTATGTCTTCTCCTTTTTCCTATACTAAAGTGTTAGACACAATTAATTTAGTTTAATTTCAGTATTTCAAACATTTTATTTTAAAGCAAATTTTTGTTAAATATTATTTATATCTATCTCTATAACTCGCTTATGCTTGGTCCTACAAGAAAAATACAAATAACTATTTTGTAGGAAATTTTATCAGCTTTAATTTTAGTAAAAAGATAAAAATTGATAGGAGTAACTGTTTTCGAGATATAAGCAAGAAACCAATAAACTGTTACCTTAATAAAGCGCTTGCATATAAGCAAATTTAGTACTATTAGTATTATTATTATTAATGTAATTGTTATTGATATGACGACTAAGAACGACTCTCAAGACTTTGGTGACTTTTATGTCACCTCCTTTTTCTTCTAATAAAGTATTGGACCCAATAAATTAAGTGTATTTTAAATCACAAGACATTTTCTGTTAAAGCACTTTTTTTGTAAATATTAATTATTTTTAAACTTATATCTCGCTTATGGTTAGTCCTATATGAAAAATGCAAATTACTATTTTGTAGGAAATTTTATTTTTTAGTTTTTCAAACATTTTATTTTAAAGCAAGTTTTTGTTAAATATTATTTATATCCAACTCTATAACTCGCTTATGGTTGGTCCTACACGAAAAATGCAAATAACTATTTTGTAGGAAATTTTATCAGCTTTAATTTTGAAAGAAAGATAAAAATTAATAGGAATAATTGTTTTCGAGATATAAGCAAAAAACCAAAGTGAAAACTGTTACAGTTACTAAACAAAAATGTAATTCAGTTTTCAATGTTTGAGACGAAGACGAAAATGCAGCATTCAAAAACGACTTTGAAGACTTCTGTGACTTTTAAGTCACCTCCTTTTTCTTCTAATAATGTATTGGACCCAATAAATTAAGTGTATTTTAAATCACATGACATTTTCTGTTAAAGCACTTTTTTTTAAATATTGATTATTTTCAAACTTATATCTCGCTTATGGTTAGTCCTACATGAAAAATGCAAATAACTATTTTGTAGGAAATTTTATCAGCTTTAATTTTAGTAAACAGATAAAAATTGATAGGAGTATCTGTTTTCGAGATATAAGCAAGAAACCAAAAAACTGTTACCTTAATAAAGCGCTTGCATATAAGCAAATTTAGTACTATTAGTATTATTATTATTAATGTTATTGTTATTAATATGACGACTAAAAACGACTCTAAAGACTTTGGTGACTTTTATGTCTTCTCCTTTTTCCTATACTAAAGTGTTAGACACAATTAATTTAGTTTAATTTCAGTATTTCAAACATTTTATTTTAAAGCAAATTTTTGTTAAATATTATTTATATCTATCTCTATAACTCGCTTATGCTTGGTCCTACAAGAAAAATACAAATAACTATTTTGTAGGAAATTTTATCAGCTTTAATTTTAGTAAAAAGATAAAAATTGATAGGAGTAACTGTTTTCGAGATATAAGCAAGAAACCAATAAACTGTTACCTTAATAAAGCGCTTGCATATAAGCAAATTTAGTACTATTAGTATTATTATTATTAATGTTATTGTTATTGATATGACGACTAAGAACGACTCTCAAGACTTTGGTGACTTTTATGTCACCTCCTTTTTCTTCTAATAAAGTATTGGACCCAATAAATTAAGTGTATTTTAAATCACAAGACATTTTCTGTTAAAGCACTTTTTTTTTAAATATTAATTATTTTTAAACTTATATCTCGCTTATGGTTAGTCCTATATGAAAAATGCAAATTACTATTTTGTAGGAAATTTTATTTTTTAGTTTTTCAAACATTTTATTTTAAAGCAAGTTTTTGTTAAATATTATTTATATCCAACTCTATAACTAGCTTATGGTTGGTCCTACAAGAAAAATGCAAATAACTATTTTGTAGGAAATTTTATCAGCTTTAATTTTAGTAAAAAGATAAAAATTGATAGGAGTAACTGTTTTCGAGATATAAGCAAGAAACCAATAAACTGTTACCTTAATAAAGCGCTTGCATATAAGCAAATTTAGTACTATTAGTATTATTATTATTAATGTTATTGTTATTAATATGACGACTAAAAACAACTCTCAAAACTTTGGTGACTTTTATGTCTTTTCCTTTTTCCTCAACTAAAGTGTTAGTCTTAATTAATTTAGTTTAATTTCGGTCTTTCAAACATTTTATTTTAAAGCAAATTTTTGTTAAAAATTATTTATATCCAACTCTATAACTCGCTTATGGTTGGTCCTACAAAAAAAATGCCAATAACTATTTTGTAGGAAATTTTATCAGCTTTGATTTTGAAAGAAAGATAAAAATTGATAGGAGTAACTGTTTTCGAGATATAAGCAAAAAACCAATAAGAAAACTGTAACTGTTACTAAACAAAAATGTAATTCAGTATTCAATGTTTGAGACAAAGACGAAAATGCAGCATTTAAAATCGACTCTGAAGACTTCAGTGACTTTTATGTCACCTCCTTTTTCTTCTAATAAAGTATTGGACCCATTAAATTAAGTGTATTTTAAATCACAAGACATTTTCTGTTAAAGCACTTTTTTTTAATATTAATTATTTTCAAACTTATATCTCGCTTATGGTTAGTCCTACATGAAAAATGCAATTAACTATTTTGTAGGAAATTTTATCAGCTTTAATTTTGAAAGAAAGATAAAAATTGATAGGAATAATAGTTTTCGAGATATAAGCAAAAAACCAAAGTGAAAACTGTTACAGTTACTAAACAAAAATGTAATTCAGTTTTCAATGTTTGAGACGAAGACGAAAATGCAGCATTTAAAAACGACTCTGAAGACTTCTGTGACTTTTAAGTCACCTCCTTTTTCTTCTAATAATGTATTGGACCCAATAAATTAAGTGTATTTTAAATCACAAGACATTTTCTGTTAAAGCACTTTTTTTTAAATATTGATTATTTTCAAACTTATATCTCGCTTAAGGTTAGTCCTACATGAAAAATGCAAAGAACTATTTTGTAAGAAATTTTATCAGCTTTAATTTTAGTAAACAGATAAAAATTGATAGGAGTAACTGTTTTTGAGATATAAGCAAGAAACCAAAAAACTGTTACCTTAATAAAGCGCGTGCATATAAGCAAATTTAGTACTATTAGTATTATTATTATTAATGTTATTGTTATTAATATGACGACTAAAAACGACTCTGAAGACTTTGGTGACTTTTATGTCTTCTCCTTTTTCCTATACTAAAGTGTTAGACACAATTAATTTAGTTTAATTTCAGTATTTCAAACATTTTATTTTAAAGCAAATTTTTGTTAAAGATTATTTATATCCAACTCTATAACTCGCTTATGGTTGGTCCTACAAAGAAAATGCCAATAACTATTTTGTAGGAAATTTTATCAGCTTTGATTTTGAAAAAAAGACAAAAATTGATAGGAGTAATTGTTTTCGAGATATAAGCAAAAAACCAAAGTAAAAACTGTTACAGTTACTGAACAAAAATGTAATTCAGTTTTCAATGTTTGAGACGAAGACGAAAATGCAGCATTTAAAAACGACTCTGAAGACTTCAGTGACTTTTATGTCACCTCCTTTTCCTTCTAATAAAGTATTGGACCCATTAAATTAAGTGTATTTTAAATCACAAGACATTTTCTGTTAAAGCACTTTTTTTTTAAATATTAATTATTTTCAAACTTATATCTCGCTTATGGTTAGTCCTACATGAAAAATGCAAATAACTATTTTGTAGGAAATTTTATCAGCTTTAATTTTGAAAGAGAGATAAAAATTGATAGGAGTAATTGTTTTCGAGATATAAGCAAAAAACCAAAGTAAAAACTGTTACAGTTACTGAACAAAAATGTAATTCAGTTTTCAATGTTTGAGACGAAGACGAAAATGCAGCATTTAAAAACGACTCTGAAGACTTCAGCGACTTTTATGTCACCTCCTTTTTCTTCTAATAAAGTATTGGACCCAATAAATTAAGTGTATTTTAAATCACAAGACATTTTCTGTTAAAGCACTTTTTTTTAAATATTAATAATTTTTAAACTTATATCTCGCTTATGGTTAGTCTTACATGAAAAATGCAAATAACTATTTTGTAGAAAATTTTATCGGCTTTAATTTTAGTAAAAAGATAAAAATTGATATAAGTAACTGTTTTCCAGATATAAGCAAGAAACCAAAAAACTGTTACCCTAATTAAGTGTTTGCATGTAAGCAAATTTAGTACTATTAGTATTATTATTAATGTTAGTGTTATTAATATGACGACAAAAGACGACTCTGAAACCTTTAGTGACCTTTATGTCTTCTCCTTTTTCCTCTACTAAAGTGTTAGACACAATTAATTTAGTTTAATTTTAGTTTTTCAAACATTTTATTTTAAAGCAAGTTTTTGTTAAATATTATTTATATCCAACTCTATAACTCGCTTATGGTTGGTCCTACAAGAAAAATGCAAATAACTATTTTGTAGAAAATTTTATCAGCTTTAATTTTGAAAGAAAGATAAAAATTGATAGGAGTAACTGTTTTCGAGATATAAGCAAAAAACCAATAAGAAAACTGTAACTGATACTGAACAAAAATGTAATTCAGTTTTCAATGTTTGAGACGAAGACGAAAATGCAGCATTATTATTATTATTAATGTTATTGTTATTAATATGACGACTAAAAACGACTTTGAAGACTTTGGTGAATTTTATGTCTTCTCCTTTTTCCTATACTAAAGTGTTAGACTCAATTTAATTTCGGTTTTTCAAACATTATATTTTAAAGCAAATTTTTGTTAAAGATTATTTATATCCAACTCTATAACTCGCTTATGGTTGGTCTTACAAAAGAAATGCAAATAACTATTTTGTAGGAAATTTTATCAGCTTTAATTTTGAAAGAAAGATAAAAATTGATAGGAGTAATTGTTTTCGAGATATAAGCAAAAAACCAAAGTAAAAACTGTTACAGTTACTGAACAAAAATGTAAGTTTTCGAGATATAAGCAAGAAACTGTTACCTTAATTAAGCGCTTGCATATAAGCAAATTTAGTACTATTAGTATTATTATTATTATTAATGTTATTGTTATTGATATGACGACTAAGAACGACTCTCAAGACTTTGGTGACTTTTATGTCACCTCCCTTTTATATCCAATCATAAGCGAGTTATAGAGTTGGATATAAATAATCATTAACAAAAATTTGCTTTAAAATAAAATGTTTGAAAAACCGAAATTAAACCAAATTAATTGTGTCTAACACTTTAGTAGAGGAAAAAGGAGAAGACATAAAGGTCACTAAAGGTTTCAGAGTCGTCTTTTGTCGTCATATTAATAACAATAACTTTAATAATAATACTAATAGTACTAAATTTGCTTACATGCAAACGCTTAATTAGGGTAACAGTTTTTTGGTTTCTTGCTTATATCTGGAAAACAGTTACTTATATCAATTTTTATCTTATTACTAAAATTAAAGCCGATAAAATTTTCTACAAAATAGTTATTTGCATTTTTCATGTAAGACTACCCATAAGCGAGATATAAGTTTAAAAATTATTAATATTTAAAAAAAAAGTGCTTTAACAGAAAATGACTTGTGATTTAAAATACACTTAATTTATTGGGTCCAATACTTTATTAGAAGAAAAAGGAGGTGACATAAAAGTCGCTGAAGTCTTCAGAGTCGTTTTTAAATGCTGCATTTTCGTCTTCGTCTCAAACATTGAAAACTGTATTACATTTTTGTTCAGTAACTGTAACAGTTTTTACTTTGGTTTTTTGCTTATATCTCGAAAACAATTACTCCTATCAATTTTTATCTCTCTTTCAAAATTAAAGCTGATAAAATTTCCTACAAAATAGTTATTTGCATTTTTCATGTAGGACTAACCATAAGCGAGATATAAGTTTGAAAATAATTAATATTTAAAAAAAAAGTGCTTTAACAGAAAATGTCTTGTGATTTATAATACACTTAATTTAATGGGTCCAATACTTTATTAGAAGAAAAAGGAGGTGACATAAAAGTCACTGAAGTCTTCAGAGTCGTTTTTAAATGCTGCATTTTCGTCTTCGTCTCAAACATTGAAAACTGAATTACATTTTTGTTCAGTAACTGTAACAGTTTTTACTTTGGTTTTTTGCTTATATCTCGAAAACAATTACTCCTATCAATTTTTGTCTTTTTTTCAAAATCAAAGCTGATAAAATTTCCTACAAAATAGTTATTGGCATTTTTTTTGTAGGACCAACCATAAGCGAGTTATAGAGTTGGATATAAATAATCTTTAACAAAAATTTGCTTTAAAATAAAATGTTTGAAATACTGAAATTAAACTAAATTAATTGTGTCTAACACTTTAGTATAGGAAAAAGGAGAAGACATAAAAGTCACCAAAGTCTTCAGAGTCGTTTTTAGTCGTCATATTAATAACAATAACATTAATAATAATAATACTAATAGTACTAAATTTGCTTATATGCAAGCGCTTTATTAAGGTAACAGTTTTTTGGTTTCTTGCTTATATCTCGAAAACAGTTACTCCTATCAATTTTTATCTGTTTACTAAAATTAAAGCTGATAAAATTTCTTACAAAATAGTTATTTGCATTTTTCATGTAGGACTAACCTTAAGCGAGATATAAGTTTGAAAATAATCAATATTTAAAAAAAAAGTGCTTTAACAGAAAATGTCTTGTGATTTAAAATACACTTAATTTATTGGGTCCAATACATTATTAGAAGAAAAAGGAGGTGACTTAAAAGTCACAGAAGTCTTCAGAGTCGTTTTTAAATGCTGCATTTTCGTCTTCGTCTCAAACATTGAAAACTGAATTACATTTTTGTTTAGTAACAGTTACAGTTTTCTTATTGGTTTTTTGCTTATATCTCGAAAACAGTTACTCCTATCAATTTTTATCTTTCTTTCAAAATCAAAGCTGATAAAATTTCCTACAAAATAGTTATTGGCATTTTTTTTGTAGGACCAACCATAAGCGAGTTATAGAGTTGGATATAAATAATCTTTAAAAAAAACTTGCTTTAAAATAAAATGTTTGAAAAACTAAAAAATAAAATTTCCTACAAAATAGTAATTTGCATTTTTCATATAGGACTAACCATAAGCGAGATATAAGTTTAAAAATAATTAATATTTACAAAAAAAGTGCTTTAACAGAAAATGTCTTGTGATTTAAAATACACTTAATTTATTGGGTCCAATACTTTATTAGAAGAAAAAGGAGGTGACATAAAAGTCACCAAAGTCTTGAGAGTCGTTCTTAGTCGTCATATCAATAACAATAACATTAATAATAATAATACTAATAGTACTAAATTTGCTTATATGCAAGCGCTTTATTAAGGTAACAGTTTTTTGGTTTCTTGCTTATATCTCGAAAACAGTTACTCCTATCAATTTTTATTTGTTTACTAAAATTAAAGCTGATAAAATTTCCTACAAAATAGTTATTTGCATTTTTCATGTAGGACTAACCATAAGCGAGATATAAGTTTGAAAATAATCAATATTTAAAAAAAAGTGCTTTAACAGAAAATGTCTTGTGATTTAAAATACACTTAATTTATTGGGTCCAATACATTATTAGAAGAAAAAGGAGGTGACTTAAAAGTCACAAAAGTCTTCAGAGTCGTTTTTAAATGCTGCATTTTCGTCTTCGTCTCAAACATTGAAAACTGAATTACATTTTTGTTTAGTTACTGTAACAGTTTTCACTTTGGATTTTTGCTTATATCTCGAAAACAATTATTCCTATCAATTTTTATCTTTCTTTCAAAATTAAAGTTGATAAAATTTCCTACAAAATAGTTATTTGCATTTTTCTTGTAGGACCAACCATAAGCGAGTTATAGAGTTGGATATAAATAATATTTAACAAAAACTTGCTTTAAAATAAAATGTTTGAAAAACTAAAAAATAAAATTTCCTACAAAATAGTAATTTGCATTTTTCATGTAGGACTAACCATAAGCGAGATATAAGTTTAAAAATAATTAATATTTAAAAAAAAAGTGCTTTAACAGAAAATGTCTTGTGATTTAAAATACACTTAATTTATTGGGTCCAATACTTTATTAGAAGAAAAAGGAGGTGACATAAAAGTCACCAAAGTCTTGAGAGTCGTTCTTAGTCGTCATATCAATAACAATAACATTAATAATAATAATACTAATAGTACTAAATTTGCTTATATGCAAGCGCTTAATTAAGGTAACAGTTTCTTGCTTATATCTCGAAAACTTACATTTTTGTTCAATAACTGTAACAGTTTTTACTTTGGTTTTTTGCTTATATCTCGAAAACAATTACTCCTATCAATTTTTATCTTTCTTTCAAAATTAAAGCTGATAAAATTTCCTACAAAATAGTTATTTGCATTTCTTTTGTAAGACCAACCATAAGCGAGTTATAGAGTTGGATATAAATAATCTTTAACAAAAATTTGCTTTAAAATATAATGTTTGAAAAACCGAAATTAAACTAAATTAATTGAGTCTAACACTTTAGCTCGTTTGGAAGCATAGAATCATTCCAAATAAGGTATTCTCGTCGAAACTATAATGTAATTAGTATTTTGTGCTAGAATACAGCGTTTTTGTTAGATTTTTTAACAATTGTCTATTTTAGGCAATGAAACGAAAAGGATTAGCTGTCTTTATCCAAAGTGATACATAAATTGCTCTTTTATGTCAGATTAATACGTTTTTAGTATATTCGATGTAAGTTTTCTTGTTCAAAGCAAAAGATCGTCTAAAATAAGCCGTTTTTGTTTGAACTGATGAACAATTCCGACTGAGAGTCAACAAAAGTAATTTGTTTTAATCCAAACTGATACTTTTTGACCCTATAAGAGTCCTATAAGAGTCCGAGATACGCCGTTCTCGTCAAGTCTATAACGTAATTCGTTTTTATGTGTCAGAATACGACGTTTTCTGTCTGTTTAATATAAGTTTTTAATAATAATAATAATAATAACAATAACAATAACAATAATAATAATAATAATAATAATAATAATAATAATAATAATAATAATAATAATAATAATAATAATAATAATAATAATAAAAATAATAATAGTAATAAAAGTAAGCTTAGTTTTCTAAGCAAAAATGAAGCTTATTTTGTGTGTTATATGAGCGTTTTCTCATTTCTATGCAAGAAATCATCTGTGATCTGTGTTTTTAGGCAAGAAATTGTCTAAAATTAATAACTCATTTTAAAACTGGTATAAAAACATTTACTATACAAAAGTTAATAATAATAATAATAATAATAATAATAATAATAATAATAATAATAATATAAATAATAATAATAATAATAAATTTTAATATCAGTTTTTCAAACATTTTATTTTAAAGCAAATTTTTGTTAAAGATTATTTATATCCAACTCTATAACTCGCTTATGGTTGGTCCTACAAAAAAATGCCAATAACTATTTTGTAGGAAATTTTATCAGCTTTGATTTTGAAAGAAAGATAAAAATTGATAGGAATAACTGTTTTCGAGATATAAGCAAAAAACCAATAAGAAAACTGTAACTGTTACTAAACAAAAATGTAATTCAGTATTTAATGTTTGAGACAAAGACGAAAATGCAGCATTTAAAATCGACTCTGAAGACTTCAGTGACTTTTATGTCACCTCCTTTTTCTTCTAATAATGTATTGGACCCATTAAATTAAGTGTATTTTAAATCACAAGACATTTTCTGTTAAAGCACTTTTTTTTTAAATATTAATTATTTTCAAACTTATATCTCGCTTATGGTTAGTCCTACATAAAAAATGCAAATAACTATTTTGTAGGAAATTTTATCAGCTTTAATTTTGAAAGAAAGATAAAAATTGATAGTAGTAATTGTTTTCGAGATATAAGCAAAAAACCAAAGTAAAAACTGTTACAGTTACTTAACAAAAATGTAATTCAGTTTTCAATGTTTGAGACGAAGACGAAAATGCAGCATTTAAAAACGACTCTGAAAACTTCAGCGACTTTTATGTCACCTCCTTATTCTTCTAATAATATATTGGACCCAATAAATTAAGTGTATTTTAAATCACAAGACATTTTCTGTTAAAGCACTTTTTTTTAAATATTAATAATTTTCAAACTTACATCTCGCTTATGGTTAGTCCTACATAAAAAATGCAAATAACTATTTTGTAGGAAATTTTATTAGCTTTAATTTTAGTAAACAGATAAAAATTGATAGGAGTAACTGTTTTCGAGATATAAGCAAGAAACCAAAAAACTGTTACCTTAATAAAGCGCTTGCATATAAGCAAATTTAGTACTATTAGTATTATTATTATTAATGTTATTGTTATTAATATGACGACTAAAAACGACTCTGAAGACTTTGGTGACTTTTATGTCTTCTCCTTTTTCCTATACTAAAGTGTTAGACACAATTAATTTAGTTTAATTTCAGTATTTCAAACATTTTATTTTAAAGCAAATTTTTGTTAAATATTATTTATATCTATCTCTATAACTCGCTTTTGCTTGGTCCTACAAGAAAAATACAAATAACTATTTTGTAGGAATTTTTATCAGCTTTAATTTTAGTAAAAAGATAAAAATTGATAGGAGTAACTGTTTTCGAGATATAAGCAAGAAACCAAAAAACTGTTACCTTAATAAAGCGCTTGCATATAAGCAAATTTAGTACTATTAGTATTATTATTATTAATGTTATTGTTATTAATATGACGACTAAAAACGACTCTCAAGACTTTGGTGACTTTTATGTCTTCTCCTTTTTCCTCAACTAAAGTGTTAGTTTTAATTAATTTAGTTTAATTTCGGTTTTTCAAACATTTTATTTTAAAGCAAATTTTTGTTAAAGATTATTTATATCCAACTCTATAACTCGCTTATGGTTGGTCTTACAAAAGAAATGCAAATAACTATTTTGTTGGAAATTTTATCAGCTTTAATTTTGAAAGAAAGATAAAAATTGATAGGAGTAATTGTTTTCGAGATATAAGCAAAAAACCAAAGTGAAAACTGTTACAGTTACTGAACAAAAATGTAATTCAGTTTTCAATGTTTGAGACGAAGACAAAAATGCAGCATTTAAAAACGACTCTGAAGACTTCAGTGACTTTTATGTCACCTCCTTTTTCTTCTAATAGAGTATTGGTCCCAATAAATTAAGTGTATTTTAAATCACAAGACATTTTCTGTTAAAGCACTTTTTTTTTAAATATTAATTATTTTCAAACTTCTATCTCGCTTATGGTTAGTCCTACATAAAAAATGCAAATAACTATTTTGTAGGAAATTTTATCAGCTTTAATTTTAGTAAAAAGATAAAAATTGATAGGAGTAACTGTTTTCGAGATATAAGCAAGAAACTGTTACCTTAATTAAGCGCTTGCATATAAGCAAATTTAGTAATATTAGTATTATTATTATTAATGTTATTGTTATTAATATGACGACTAAAGACAACTCTAAGACTTTTGTAACTTTTATGTCTTCTCCTTTTTCCTCTACTAAAGTGTTAGACACAATTAATTTAGTTTAATTCCGGTTTTTCAAGCATTTTATTTTAAAGCAAATTTTTGTTAAATATTATTTATATCCAACTCTATAACTCGTTTATGCTTGGTCCTACAAGAAAAATGTTAATAACTATTTGGTTGGAAATTTTATCAGCTTTAATATTGAAAGAAAGATAAAATTTGATAGGAGTAACTGTTTTCGAGATATAAGCAAAAAACCAATAAGAAAACTGTAACTGTTACTGAACAAAAATGTAACTCAGTTTTCAATGTTTGAGACAAAGACAAAAATGCAGCATTTAAAAACGACTCTGAAGACGTCAGTGACTTTTATGTCACCTCCTTTTTCTTCTAATAAAGTATTGGACCCAATAAATTAAGTGTATTTTAAATCACAAGACATTTTCTGTTAAAGCACTTTTTTTTTAAATATTAATTATTTTCAAACTTATATCTCGCTTATGGTTAGTCCTACATGAAAAATGCAAATAACTATTTTGTAGGAAATTTTATCAGCTTTAATTTTAGTAAACAAATAAAAATTGATAGGAGTAACTGTTTTCGAGATATAAGCAAGAAACCAAAAAACTGTTACCTTAATAAAGCGCTTGCATATAAGCAAATTTAGTACTATTAGTATTATTATTATTAATGTTATTGTTATTAATATGACGACTAAAAACGACTCTGAAGACTTTGGTGACATTTATGTCTTCTCCTTTTTCCTATACTAAAGTGTTAGACACAATTAATTTAGTTTAATTTCAGTATTTCAAACATTTTATTTTAAAGCAAATTTTTGTTAAATATTATTTATATCTATCTCTATAACTCGCTTATGCTTGGTCCTACAAGAAAAATACAAATAACTATTTTGTAGAAATTTTTATCAGCTTTAATTTTAGTAAAAAGATAAAAATTGATAGGAGTAACTGTTTTCGAGATATAAGCAAGAAACCAAAAAACTGTTACCTTAATAAAGCGCTTGCATATAAGCAAATTTCGTACTATTAGTATTATTATTATTAATGTTATTGTTATTAATATGACGACTAAAAACGACTCTCAAGACTTTGGTGACTTTTATGTCTTCTCCTTTTTCCTCAACTAAAGTGTTAGTTTTAATTAATTTAGTTTAATTTCGGTTTTTCAAACATTTCATTTTAAAGCAAATTTTTGTTAAAGATTATTTATATCCAACTCTATAACTCGCTTATGGTTGGTCTTACAAAAGAAATGCAAATAACTATTTTGTTGGAAATTTTATCAGCTTTAATTTTGAAAGAAAGATAAAAATTGATAGGAGTAATTGTTTTCGAGATATAAGCAAAAAACCAAAGTGAAAACTGTTACAGTTACTGAACAAAAATGTAATTCAGTTTTCAATGTTTGAGACGAAGACAAAAATGCAGCATTTAAAAACGACTCTGAAGACTTCAGTGACTTTTATGTCACCTCCTTTTTCTTCTAATAGAGTATTGGTCCCAATAAATTAAGTGTATTTTAAATCACAAGACATTTTCTGTTAAAGCACTTTTTTTTTAAATATTAATTATTTTCAAACTTCTATCTCGCTTATGGTTAGTCCTACATAAAAAATGGAAATAACTATTTTGTAGGAAATTTTATCAGCTTTAATTTTAGTAAAAAGATAAAAATTGATAGGAGTAACTGTTTTCGAGATATAAGCAAGAAACTGTTACCTTAATTAAGCGCTTGCATATAAGCAAATTTTGTAATATTAGTATTATTATTATTAATGTTATTGTTATTAATATGACGACTAAAGACAACTCTAAGACTTTTGTAACTTTTATGTCTTCTCCTTTTTCCTCTACTAAAGTGTTAGACACAATTAATTTAGTTTAATTCCGGTTTTTCAAGCATTTTATTTTAAAGCAAATTTTTGTTAAATATTATTTATATCCAACTCTATAACTCGTTTATGCTTGGTCCTACAAGAAAAATGTTAATAACTATTTGGTTGGAAATTTTATCAGCTTTAATATTGAAAGAAAGATAAAATTTGATAGGAGTAACTGTTTTCGAGATATAAGCAAAAAACCAATAAGAAAACTGTAACTGTTACTGAACAAAAATGTAACTCAGTTTTCAATGTTTGAGACAAAGACAAAAATGCAGCATTTAAAAACGACTCTGAAGACGTCAGTGACTTTTATGTCACCTCCTTTTTCTTCTAATAAAGTATTGGACCCAATAAATTAAGTGTATTTTAAATCACAAGACATTTTCTGTTAAAGCACTTTTTTTTTAAATATTAATTATTTTCAAACTTATATCTCGCTTATGGTTAGTCCTACATGAAAAATGCAAATAACTATTTTGTAGGAAATTTTATCAGCTTTAATTTTAGTAAACAAATAAAAATTGATAGGAGTAACTGTTTTCGAGATATAAGCAAGAAACCAAAAAACTGTTACCTTAATAAAGCGCTTGCATATAAGCAAATTTAGTACTATTAGTATTATTATTATTAATGTTATTGTTATTAATATGACGACTAAAAACGACTCTGAAGACTTTGGTGACATTTATGTCTTCTCCTTTTTCCTATACTAAAGTGTTAGACACAATTAATTTAGTTTAATTTCAGTATTTCAAACATTTTATTTTAAAGCAAATTTTTGTTAAATATTATTTATATCTATCTCTATAACTCGCTTATGCTTGGTCCTACAAGAAAAATACAAATAACTATTTTGTAGAAATTTTTATCAGCTTTAATTTTAGTAAAAAGATAAAAATTGATAGGAGTAACTGTTTTCGAGATATAAGCAAGAAACCAAAAAACTGTTACCTTAATAAAGCGCTTGCATATAAGCAAATTTAGTACTATTAGTATTATTATTATTAATGTTATTGTTATTAATATGACGACTAAAAACGACTCTCAAGACTTTGGTGACTTTTATGTCTTCTCCTTTTTCCTCAACTAAAGTGTTAGTTTTAATTAATTTAGTTTAATTTCGGTTTTTCAAACATTTTATTTTAAAGCAAATTTTTGTTAAAGATTATTTATATCCAACTCTATAACTCGCTTATGGTTAGTCCTACAAAAAAAATGCCAATAACTATTTTGTAGGAAATTTTATCAGCTTTGATTTTGAAAGAAAGATAAAAATTGATAGGAGTAACTGTTTTCGAGATATAAGCAAAAAACCAATAAGAAAACTGTAACTGTTACTAAACAAAAATGTAATTCAGTTTTCAATGTTTGAGACAAAGACGAAAATGCAGCATTTAAAATCGACTCTGAAGACTTCAGTGACTTTTATGTCACCTCCTTTTTCTTCTAATAAAGTATTGGACCCAATAAATTAAGTGTATTTTAAATCACAAGACATTTTCTGTTAAAGCACTTTTTTTTAAATATTAATAATTTTCAAACTTACATCTCGCTTATGGTTAGTCCTACATGAAAAATGCAAATAACTATTTTGTAGGAAATTTTATTAGCTTTAATTTTAGTAAACAGATAAAAATTGATAGGAGTAACTGTTTTCGAGATATAAGCAAGAAACCAAAAAACTGTTACCTTAATAAAGCGCTTGCATATAAGCAAATTTAGTACTATTAGTATTATTATTATTAATGTTATTGTTATTAATATGACGACTAAAAACGACTCTGAAGACTTTGGTGACTTTTATGTCTTCTCCTTTTTCCTATACTAAAGTGTTAGACACAATTAATTTAGTTTAATTTCAGTATTTCAAACATTTTATTTTAAAGCAAATTTTTGTTAAATATTATTTATATCTATCTCTATAACTCGCTTATGCTTGGTCCTACAAGAAAAATACAAATAACTATTTTGTAGGAATTTTTATCAGCTTTAATTTTAGTAAAAAGATAAAAATTGATAGGAGTAACTGTTTTCGAGATATAAGCAAGAAACCAAAAAACTGTTACCTTAATAAAGCGCTTGCATATAAGCAAATTTAGTACTATTAGTATTATTATTATTAATGTTATTGTTATTAATATGACGACTAAAAACGACTCTCAAGACTTTGGTGACTTTTATGTCTTCTCCTTTTTCCTCAACTAAAGTGTTAGTTTTAATTAATTTAGTTTAATTTCGGTTTTTCAAACATTTTATTTTAAAGCAAATTTTTGTTAAAGATTATTTATATCCAACTCTATAACTCGCTTATGGTTGGTCTTACAAAAGAAATGCAAATAACTATTTTGTTGGAAATTTTATCAGCTTTAATTTTGAAAGAAAGATAAAAATTGATAGGAGTAATTGTTTTCGAGATATAAGCAAAAAACCAAAGTGAAAACTGTTACAGTTACTGAACAAAAATGTAATTCAGTTTTCAATGTTTGAGACGAAGACGAAAATGCAGCATTTAAAAACGACTCTGAAGACTTCAGTGACTTTTATGTCACCTCCTTTTTCTTCTAATAGAGTATTGGTCCCAATAAATTAAGTGTATTTTAAATCACAAGACATTTTCTGTTAAAGCACTTTTTTTTTAAATATTAATTATTTTCAAACTTCTATCTCGCTTATGGTTAGTCCTACATAAAAAATGCAAATAACTATTTTGTAGGAAATTTTATCAGCTTTAATTTTAGTAAAAAGATAAAAATTGATAGGAGTAACTGTTTTCGAGATATAAGCAAGAAACTGTTACCTTAATTAAGCGCTTGCATATAAGCAAATTTAGTAATATTAGTATTATTATTATTAATGTTATTGTTATTAATATGACGACTAAAGACAACTCTAAGACTTTTGTAACTTTTATGTCTTCTCCTTTTTCCTCTACTAAAGTGTTAGACACAATTAATTTAGTTTAATTCCGGTTTTTCAAGCATTTTATTTTAAAGCAAATTTTTGTTAAATATTATTTATATCCAACTCTATAACTCGTTTATGCTTGGTCCTACAAGAAAAATGTTAATAACTATTTGGTTGGAAATTTTATCAGCTTTAATTTTGAAAGAAAGATAAAATTTGATAGGAGTAACTGTTTTCGAGATATAAGCAAAAAACCAATAAGAAAACTGTAACTGTTACTGAACAAAAATGTAACTCAGTTTTCAATGTTTGAGACAAAGACAAAAATGCAGCATTTAAAAACGACTCTGAAGACGTCAGTGACTTTTATGTCACCTCCTTTTTCTTCTAATAAAGTATTGGACCCAATAAATTAAGTGTATTTTAAATCACAAGACATTTTCTGTTAAAGCACTTTTTTTTTAAATATTAATTATTTTCAAACTTATATCTCGCTTATGGTTAGTCCTACATGAAAAATGCAAATAACTATTTTGTAGGAAATTTTATCAGCTTTAATTTTAGTAAACAAATAAAAATTGATAGGAGTAACTGTTTTCGAGATATAAGCTAGAAACCAAAAAACTGTTACATTAATTAAGCGCTTGCATATAAGCAAATTTAGTACTATTAGTATTATTATTATTAATGTTATTGTTATTAATATGACGACTAAAAACGACTCTGAAGACTTTAGTGACCTTTATGTCTTCTCCTTTTTCCTCTACTAAAGTGTTAGACACAATTAATTTGGTTTAATTTTAGTTTTTTAAACATTTTATTTTAAAAAAAAATTTTGTTAAAGATTATTTATATCCAACTCTATAACTCGCTTATGGTTGGTCCTACAAAAAAATGCAAATAACTATTTTGTAGGAAATGTTATCAGCTTTAATTTTGAAAAAAAGATAAAAATTGATAGAAGTAACTGTTTTCGAGATATAAGCAAGAAACCAATAAGAAAACTGTAACTGTTACTGAACAAAAATGTAATTCAGTTTTCAATGTTTGAGACGAAGACGAAAATGCAGCATTATTATTATTATTAATGTTATTGTTATTAATATGACGACTAAAAACGACTCTGAAGTCTTTGGTGACTTTTATGTCTTCTCCTTTTTCCTATACTAAAGTGTTAGACTCAATTAATTTAGTTTAATTTCGGTTTTCCAAACATTATATTTTAAAGCAAATTTTTGTTAAAGATTATTTATATCCAACTCTATAACTCGCTTATGGTTGGTCTTACAAAAGAAATGCAAATAACTATTTTGTAGGAAATTTTATCAGCTTTAATTTTGAAAGAAAGATAAAAATTGATAGGAGTAATTGTTTTCGAGATATAAGCAAAAAACCAAAGTAAAAACTGTTACAGTTACTGAACAAAAATGTAATTCAGTTTTCAATGTTTGAGACGAAGACGAAAATGCAGCATTTAAAAACGACTCTGAAGACTTCAGCGACTTTTATGTCACCTCCTTTTTCTTCTAATATAGTATTGGACCCAATAAATTAAGTGTATTTTAAATCACAAGACATTTTCTGTTAAAGCACTTTTTTTTTAAATATTAATCATTTTTAAACTTATATCTCGCTTATGCTTAGTCTTACATGAAAAATGCAAATAACTATTTTGTAGAAAATTTTATCAGCTTTAATTTTAGTAAAAAGATAAAAATTGATATAAGTAACTGTTTTCCAGATATAAGCAAGAAAACAAAAAACTGTTACCTTAATTAAGCGTTTGCATGTAAGCAAATTTAGTACTATTAGTATTTTTATTAATGTTATTGTTATTAATATGACGACTAAAGACGACTCTGAAACCTTTAGTGACCTTTATCTCTTCTCCTTTTTCCTCTACTAAAGTGTTAGACACAATTAATTTAGTTTAATTTTAGTTTTTCAAACATTTTATTTTAAAGCAAGTTTTTGTTAAATATTATTTATACCCAACTCTATAACTCGCTTATGGTTGGTCCTACAAGAAAAATGCAAATAACTATTTTGTAGGAAATTTTATCAGCTTTAATTTTGAAATAAAGATAAAAATTGTTAGGAGTAACTGTTTTCGAGATATAAGCAAAAAACCAATAAGAAAACTGTAACTGTTACTGAACAAAAATGTAATTCAGTTTTCAATGTTTGAGACGAAGACGAAAATGCAGCATTATTATTATTATTGATGTTATTGTTATTAATATGACGACTAAAAACGACTCTGAAGACTTTGGTGACTTTTATGTCTTCTCCTTTTTCCTATACTAAAGTGTTAGACTCAATTAATTTAGTTTAATTTCGGTTTTTCAAACATTATATTTTAAAGCAAATTTTTGTTAAAGATTATTTATATCCAACTCTATAACTCGCTTATGGTTGGTCTTACAAAAGAAATGCAAATAACTATTTTGTAGGAAATTTTATCAGCTTTAATTTTGAAAGAAAGATAAAAATTGATAGGAGTAATTGTTTTCGAAATATAAGCAAAAAACCAAAGTAAAAACTCTTACAGTTACTGAACAAAAATGTAAGTTTTCGAGATATAAGCAAGAAACTGTTACCTTAATTAAGCGCTTGCATATAAGCAAATTTAGTACTATTAGTATTATTATTATTAATGTTATTGTTATTGATATGACGACTAAGAACGACTCTCAAGACTTTGGTGACTTTTATGTCACCTCCTTTTTCTTCTAATAAAGTATTGGACCCAATAAATTAAGTGTATTTTAAATCACAAGACATTTTCTGTTAAAGCACTTTTTTTTTAAATATTAATTATTTTTAAACTTATATCTCGCTTATGGTTAGTCCTATATGATAAATGCAAATTACTATTTTGTAGGAAATTTTATTTTTTAGTTTTTCAAACATTTTATTTTAAAGCAAGTTTTTGTTAAATATTATTTATATCCAACTCTATAACTCGCTTATGGTTGGTCCTTCAAGAAAAATGCAAATAACTATTTTGTAGGAAATTTTATCAGCTTTAATTTTGAAAGAAAGATAAAAATTGATAGGAATAATTGTTTTCGAGATATAAGCAAAAAACCAAAGTGAAAACTGTTACAGTTACTAAACAAAAATGTAATTCAGTTTTCAACGTTTGAGACGAAGACGAAAATGCAGCATTTAAAAACGACTCTGAAGACTTCTGTGACTTTTAAGTCACCTCCTTTTTCTTCTAATAATGTATTGGACCCAATAAATTAAGTGTATTTTAAATCACATGACATTTTCTGTTAAAGCACTTTTTTTTAAATATTGATTATTTTCAAACTTATATCTCGCTTATGGTTAGTCCTACATGAAAAATGCAAATAACTATTTTGTAGGAAATTTTATCAGCTTTAATTTTAGTAAAAAGATGAAAATTGATAGGAGTAACTGTTTTCGAGATATAAGCAAGAAACCAATAAACTGTTACCTTAATAAAGCGCTTGCTTATAAGCAAATTTAGTACTATTAGTATTATTATTATTAATGTTATTGTTATTAATATGACGACTAAAAACAACTCTCAAAACTTTGGTGACTTTTATGTCTTCTCCTTTTTCCTCAACTAAAGTGTTAGTCTTAATTAATTTAGTTTAATTTCGGTTTTTCAAACATTTTATTTTAAAGCAAATTTTTGTTAAAGATTATTTATATCCAACTTTATAACTCGCTTATGGTTGGTCCTACAAAAAAAATGCCAATAACTATTTTGTAGGAAATTTTATCAGCTTTGATTTTGAAAGAAAGATAAAAATTGATAGGAGTAACTGTTTTCGAGATATAAGCAAAAAACCAATAAGAAAACTGTAACTGTTACTAAACAAAAATGTAATTCAGTATTCAATGTTTGAGACAAAGACGAAAATGCAGCATTTAAAATCGACTCTGAAGACTTCAGTGACTTTTATGTCACCTCCTTTTTCTTCTAATAAAGTATTGGACCCATTAAATTAAGTGTATTTTAAATCACAAGACATTTTCTGTTAAAGCACTTTTTTTTTAATATTAATTATTTTCAAACTTATATCTCGCTTATGGTTAGTCCTACATGAAAAATGCAAATAACTATTTTGTAGGAAATTTTATCAGCTTTAATTTTGAAAGAAAGATAAAAATTGATAGGAATAATAGTTTTCGAGATATAAGCAAAAAACCAAAGTGAAAACTGTTACAGTTACTAAACAAAAATGTAATTCAGTTTTCAATGTTTGAGACGAAGACGAAAATGCAGCATTTAAAAACGACTCTGAAGACTTCTGTGACTTTTAAGTCACCTTCTTTTTCTTCTAATAATGTATTGGACCCAATAAATTAAGTGTATTTTAAATCACAAGACATTTTCTGTTAAAGCACTTTTTTTTTAAATATTGATTATTTTCAAACTTATATCTCGCTTATGGTTAGTCCTACATGAAAAATGCAAATAACTATTTTGTAGAAAATTTTATCAGCTTTAATTTTAGTAAAAAGATTAAAATTGATATAAGTAACTGTTTTCCAGATATAAGCAAGAAACCAAAAAACTGTTACCTTAATTAAGCGTTTGCATGTAAGCAAATTTAGTACTATTAGTATTATTATTAATGTTATTGTTATTAATATGACGACTAAAGACTAAATTAAACTAAATTAATTGTGTCTAACACTTTAGTATAGGAAAAAGGAGAAGACATAAAAGTCACCAAAGTCTTCAGAGTCGTTTTTAGTCGTCATATTAATAACAATAACATTAATAATAATAATACTAATAGTACTAAATTTGCTTATATGCAAGCGCTTTATTAAAGTAACAGTTTTTTGGTTTCTTGCTTATATCTCGAAAACAGTTACTCCTATCAATTTTTATCTGTTTACTAAAATTAAAGCTGATAAAATTTTTTACAAAATAGTTATTTGCATTTTTCATGTAGGACTAACCTTAAGCGAGATATAAGTTTGAAAATAATCAATATTTAAAAAAAAAGTGCTTTAACAGAAAATGTCTTGTGATTTAAAATACACTTAATTTATTGGGTCCAATACATTATTAGAAGAAAAAGGAGGTGACTTAAAAGTCACAGAAGTCTTCAGAGTCGTTTTTAAATGCTGCATTTTCGTCTTCGTCTCAAACATTGAAAACTGAATTACATTTTTGTTTAGTAACTGTAACAGTTTTCACTTTGGTTTTTTGCTTATATCTCGAAAACAATTATTCCTATCAATTTTTATCTTTCTTTCAAAATTAAAGCTGATAAAATTTCCTACAAAATAGTTATTTGCATTTTTCATGTAGGACTAACCATAAGCGAGATATAAGTTTGAAAATAATTAATATTAAAAAAAAGTGCTTTAACAGAAAATGTCTTGTGATTTAAAATACACTTAATTTAATGGGTCCAATACTTTATTAGAAGAAAAAGGAGGTGACATAAAAGTCACTGAAGTCTTCAGAGTCGATTTTAAATGATGCATTTTCGTCTTTGTCTCAAACATTGAATACTGAATTACATTTTTGTTTAGTAACAGTTACAGTTTTCTTATTGGTTTTTTGCTTATATCTCGAAAACAGTTACTCCTATCAATTTTTATCTTTCTTTCAAAATCAAAGCTGATAAAATTTCCTACAAAATAGTTATTGGCATTTTTTTTGTAGGACCAACCATAAGCGAGTTATAGAGTTGGATATAAATAATCTTTAACAAAAATTTGCTTTAAAATAAAATGTTTGAAAAACCGAAATTAAACTAAATTAATTAAGACTAACACTTTAGTTGAGGAAAAAGGAGAAGACATAAAAGTCACCAAAGTTTTGAGAGTTGTTTTTAGTCGTCATATTAATAACAATAACATTAATAATAATAATACTAATAGTACTAAATTTGCTTATATGCAAGCGCTTTATTAAGGTAACAGTTTATTGGTTTCTTGCTTATATCTCGAAAACAGTTACTCCTATCAATTTTTATCTTTTTACTAAAATTAAAGCTGATAAAATTTCCTACAAAATAGTTATTTGTATTTTTCTTGTAGGACCAAGCATAAGCGAGTTATAGAGATAGATATAAATAATATTTAACAAAAATTTGCTTTAAAATAAAATGTTTGAAATACTGAAATTAAACTAAATTAATTGTGTCTAACACTTTAGTATAGGAAAAAGGAGAAGACATAAAAGTCACCAAAGTTTTCAGAGTCGTTTTTAGTCGTCATATTAATAACAATAACATTAATAATAATAATACTAATAGTACTAAATTTGCTTATATGCAAGCGCTTTATTAAGGTAACAGTTTTTTGGTTTCTTGCTTATATCTCGAAAACAGTTACTCCTATCAATTTTTATCTGTTTACTAAAATTAAAGCTGATAAAATTTCCTACAAAATAGTTATTTGCATTTTTCATGTAGGACTAACCATAAGCGAGATAAAAGTTTGAAAATAATCAATATTTAAAAAAAAGTGCTTTAACAGAAAATGTCATGTGATTTAAAATACACTTAATTTATTGGGTCCAATACATTATTAGAAGAAAAAGGAGGTGACTTAAAAGTCACAGAAGTCTTCAGAGTCGTTTTTGAATGCTGCATTTTCGTCTTCGTCTCAAACATTGAAAACTGAATTACATTTTTGTTTAGTAACTGTAACAGTTTTCACTTTGGTTTTTTGCTTATATCTCGAAAACAATTATTCCTATCAATTTTTATCTTTCTTTCAAAATTAAAGCTGATAAAATTTCCTACAAAATAGTTATTTGCATTTTTCTTGTAGGACCAACCATAAGCGAGTTATAGAGTTGGATATAAATAATATTTAACAAAAACTTGCTTTAAAATAAAATGTTTGAAAAACTAAAAAATAAAATTTCCTACAAAATAGTAATTTGCATTTTTCATATAGGACTAACCATAAGCGAGATATAAGTTTAAAAATAATTAATATTTACAAAAAAAGTGCTTTAACAGAAAATATCTTGTGATTTAAAATACACTTAATTTATTGGGTCCAATACTTTATTAGAAGAAAAAGGAGGTGACATAAAAGTCACCAAAGTCTTGAGAGTCGTTCTTAGTCGTCATATCAATAACAATAACATTAATAATAATAATACTAATAGTACTAAATTTGCTTATATGCAAGCGCTTTATTAAGGTAACAGTTTATTGGTTTCTTGCTTATATCTCGAAAACAGTTACTCTTATCAATTTTTATCTTTTTACTAAAATTAAAGCTGATAAAATTTCCTACATAATAGTTATTTGTATTTTTCTTGTAGGACCAAGCATAAGCGAGTTATAGAGATAGATATAAATAATATTTAACAAAAATTTGCTTTAAAATAAAATGTTTGAAATACTGAAATTAAACTAAATTAATTGTGTCTAACACTTTAGTATAGGAAAAAGGAGAAGACATAAAAGTCACCAAAGTCTTCAGAGTCGTTTTTAGTCGTCATATTAATAACAATAACATTAATAATAATAATACTAATAGTACTAAATTTGCTTATATGCAAGCGCTTTATTAAGGTAACAGTTTTTTGGTTTCTTGCTTATATCTCGAAAACAGTTACTCCTATCAATTTTTATTTGTTTACTAAAATTAAAGCTGATAAAATTTCCTACAAAATAGTTAATTGCATTTTTCATGTAGGACTAACCATAAGCGAGATATAAGTTTGAAAATAATCAATATTTAAAAAAAAGTGCTTTAACAGAAAATGTCATGTGATTTAAAATACACTTAATTTATTGGGTCCAATACATTATTAGAAGAAAAAGGAGGTGACTTAAAAGTCACAGAAGTCTTCAGAGTCGTTTTTAAATGCTGCATTTTCGTCTTCGTCTCAAACATTGAAAACTGAATTACATTTTTGTTCAGTAACAGTTACAGTTTTCTTATTGGTTTTTTGCTTATATCTCGAAAACAGTTACTCCTATTAATTTTTATCTTTTTTTCAAAATTAAAGCTGATAAAATTTCCTACAAAATAGTTATTTGCATTTTTCTTGTAGGACCAACCATAAGCGAGTTATAGAGTTGGATATAAATAATATTTAACAAAAACTTGCTTTAAAATAAAATGTTTGAAAAACTAAAAAATAAAATTTCCTACAAAATAGTAATTTGCATTTTTCATGTAGGACTAACCATAAGCGAGATATAAGTTTAAAAATAATTAATATTTAAAAAAAAGTGTTTTACAGAAAATGTCTTGTGATTTAAAATACACTTAATTTATTGGGTCCAATACTTTATTAGAAGAAAAAGGAGGTGACATAAAAGTCACCAAAGTCTTGAGAGTCGTTCTTAGTCGTCATATCAATAACAATAACATTAATAATAATAATACTAATAGTACTAAATTTGCTTATATGCAAGCGCTTAATTAAGGTAACAGTTTCTTGCTTATATCTCGAAAACTTACATTTTTGTTCAGTAACTGTAACAGTTTTTACTTTGGTTTTTTGCTTATATCTCGAAAACAATTACTCCTATCAATTTTTATCTTTTTTTCAAAATTAAAGCTGATAAAATTTCCTACCAAATAGTTATTTGCATTTTTTTGTAAGACCAACCATAAGCGAGTTATAGAGTTGGATATAAATAATCTTTAACAAAAATTTGCTTTAAAATATAATGTTTGAAAAACCGAAATTAAACTAAATTAATTGAGTCTAACACTTTAGTATAGGAAAAAGGAGAAGACATAAAAGTCACCAAAGACTTCAGAGTCGTTTTTAGTCGTCATATTAATAACAATAACATTAATAATAATAATAATGCTGCATTTTCGTCTTCGTCTCAAATATTGAAAACTGAATTCCATTTTTGTTCAGTAACAGTTACAGTTTTCTTATTGGTTTCTTGCTTATATCTCGAAAACAGTTACTTCTATCAATTTTTATCTTTTTTTCAAAATTAAAGCTGATAACATTTCCTACAAAATAGTTATTTGCATTTTTTTGTAGGACCAACCATAAGCGAGTTATAGAGTTGGATATAAATAATCTTTAACAAAAATTTTCTTTAAAATAAAATGTTTGAAAAACTAAAATTAAACCAAATTAATTGTGTCTAACACTTTAGTAGAGGAAAAAGGAGAAGACATAAAAGTCACTAAAGTCTTCAGAGTCGTTTTTAGTCGTCATATTAATAACAATAACATTAATAATAATAATACTAATAGTACTAAATTTGCTTATATGCAAGCGCTTAATTAATGTAACAGTTTTTTGGTTTCTAGCTTATATCTCGAAAACAGTTACACCTATCAAATTTTATCTTTCTTTCAAAATTAAAGCTGATAAAATTTCCAACAAAGTAATTATTTGCATTTTTCTTGTAGGACCAAGCCTAAGCGAGTTATAGAGATGAATATAAATAATTTCTAACAAAAATTTGCTTTAAAATAAAATGTTTGAAAAACTGAAATTAAACTAAATTAATTGTGTCTAACACTTTAGTGGAGGAAAAAGGAGAAGACATAAAAGTCTTTAAAGGTTTCAGAATCGTCTTTAGTCGTCATATTAATAACAATAACATTAATAAACTAATAGTACTAAATTTGCATATATGCAAACGCTGCATTAAGGTAATAGTTTTTTGGTTTCTTGCTTATATCTCGAAAACAGTTACTCCTATCAATTTTTAACTTTTCACCAAAATTAAAGATGATAAAATTTCCTGCAAAATAGTTATTTGCATTTTTCATGTAGAACAAACCATAAGCGAGATATAAGTTTGAAAATAATTAATAA
>NC_087394.1:18927114-18962114 GCF_031307605.1 Tribolium castaneum | reverse complement strand
AGCTTATTTTAAACGATTCCTTGCTATAAACAAGAAAAATTTTATCAAGCATATTGAAAACGTCTTATTCTCGAAAATAAGAGCAAATTATGTATCAGTTTTAACAAAAGCGGATTACTCTGTTTGATTCTATGCTTAGAGTAGAGTAAACTACTATAAAACGTAATTAAAACTCTATATTCAAGCTCAAAAGAACAAATTACGTTATAGTTTTGGCAAAAAAAAATATTTCGGACGATTACATACTTCGAAGTAAGCAAACTTTAATTGAACAAGTGCAAAAGCTAATACTTTGCTTTAAAATAACGATTTATGTGGTAATATGGTATTTTGCATCTGTCCTATAAAAGTTTACTCGTTTCGCTCCATTGAATCATTCGAAATAAATTATTTTAACACAACAACAGCGAAAATAATTTGTTTTTGTTTAAACTGTTACATAAGTCGCTTTTATAAAACGAACTAAGACGTTTGGCATTTGTTTAGTGAAAGTTTTCTCGTTTGGGGGCATAAAATCGTTTGAAATTAACAGTTCTGGTCAAAACTATAACGTAAATTATTTCTTTGAGACGAAATTTAAAGTTTTCATTAAGTTTTATACAAGTTTGCTCTATTCTAAGCAAAGGAGTAATCAGGATAAACTGCTTTTATCCAAAGTAATACATAATTTGCAGTTTTGAGCCAGAATAAGACGTTTTTAATCTTTTTAATGTAAGTTTTCGTGTTCAAAAGAAAGAATCGTCTAAAAACAGCAATTTGTGTCTAGACTGAAACGTAATTTGATTTTCTGGGCCTGAATAAGAGGTTTTCAGTTTCTTTGATGTAAGGTTTCTTGTTTGTAACAATGAATAAACGAAAATCATTGGTTTTAATCCAAACTGTGACATAAATCGTTTTTTAAAGGCGAAATCAGACGTTTTGCCTCTGTTCAGTGAAAGTATACTGGTTTCAAAGCATAGAATCGTTTGAAATTAACAGTTCTCGTCAAGACTATAACGCAAATCTTTAAAGTGATACAAAGAAATAATTTACGTTATAGTTTTGACCAGAACTGTTAATTTCAAACGATTTTATGCCCCCAAACGAGAAAACTTTCAATAAACAGATGCCAAACGTCTTAGTTCGTTTTATAAAAGCGACTTATGTTACAGTTTAAACAAAAACAAATTATTTTCGTTGTTGTTGTGTCAAAATAATTTATTTCGAATGATTCAATGGAGCGAAACGAGTAAACTTTTATAGGACAGATGCAAAATACCATATTACCACATAAATCGTTATTTTAAAGCAAAGTATTAGCTTTTGCACTTGTTCAATTAAAGTTTGCTTACTTCGAAGTATGTAATCGTCCGAAATATTTTTTTTTGCCAAAACTATAACGTAATTTGTTCTTTTGAGCTTGAATATAGAGTTTTCATTACGTTTTATAGTAGTTTACTCTACTCTAAGCATAGAATCAAACAGAGTAATCCGCTTTTGTCAAAACTGATACATAATTTGCTCTTATTTTCGAGAATAAGACGTTTTCAATATGCTTGATAAAATTTTTCTTGTTTATAGCAATGAATCGTTTAAAATAAGCTGTATTTGCCTAAACTGATACGTAGTTCGTTATTTATGCATGGATACGAAGTTTTCAGTTTCTTTGACGTGAAATTTCTTGTTGCAAAAGGTAATACTTTGCTTTAAAACAACGCTTTATATGGTAATATGTGGTTTTGCATCTGCCCCATAAAAGTTCATTAGTTTCGAATCATAAATTCGTTTGAAATAAACAGTGCTGGTCAAAACTATAACGTAAATTATTTCTTTGAGACTAAATTTAAAGTTTTCATTAAGTTTTATACAAGTTTACTCTATTCTAAGTAAAGGAGTAATCAGGATAAATTGCTTTTATCTAGAGTAATATATAATTTGCAGTTTTCAGCCAGAATAAGACGTTTTTAATCTTTTTAATGTAAGTTTTCGTGTTCAAAACAAAGGCTGAAACGTAATTCGAATTTCCGTGCCTAAATAAGGGGTTTTCAGTTTCTTTGATGTAAGGTTTCTTGTTTGTAACAATGAATTAACAAAAATAATTGGTTTTTATCCAAACTGTGTCATGAATCAGCTTCAAGACTATAACGCAAATCTTTTGTTTTGTGCTAAAATAAGACGTTTTTAGTCAGTTTGATATAAATTTTCTTGTTCAAAGCAAAATATTGTCGAAAATCAACCGTTTTTGTCTAAACTGATACAAAATTCGGTGGTTTGTGTCCGAATACAAAGTTTTCAGATTCTTTAATGTTAGGTTTGCTGCTTCTAACAAAGAATCAACGAAAATATTTTGTTTTAATACAAACTGCAATATAAAATGTCTTTATAGGACAAAACATGATGTTTGGCATCTGTTTAATAAAAATTTACTCGTTTGGAAGCATAGAATCATTCCAAATAAGCTATTCTCGTCGAAACTATAATGTAATTAGTATTTTGTGCTAGAATACAGCGTTTTTGTTAGATTTATTAACAATTTTGTCTATTTTAAGCAATGAAACGAATAGGATTAGCTGCCTTTATCCAAAGTGATACATAAATTGCTCTTTTATGCCAGATTAATACGTTTTTAGTCTGTTCGATGTAAGTTTTCTTGTTCAAAGCAAAAGATCGTCTAAAATAAGCCGTTTTTGTTTGAACTGATGAACAATTCAGACTGAGAGTCAACAAAAATAATTTATTTTAATCCAAACTGATACTTTTTGACCCTATAAGAGTCCTATAAGAGTCCGAGATACGCCGTTCTCGTCAAGTCTATAACGTAATTCGTTTTTTTGTGTCAGAATACGACGTTTTCTGTCTGTTTAATATAAGTTTTTAATAATAATAATAATAATAACAATAATAATAATAATAATAATAATAATAATAATAATAATAATAATAATAATAATAATAATAATAATAATAAAAATAATAATACTAATAATAGTAATAATAATAATAATAATAATAAAAATAATAATAGTAATAAAAGTAAGCTTAGTTTTCTAAGCAAACATGAAGCTCTTTTTGTGTTATATGAGCGTTTTCTCATTTCTATGCAAGAAATCATCTGTGATCTGTGTTTTTAGGCAAGAAATTGTCTAAAATTAATAACTCATTTTAAAACTGGTATAAAAACATTTACTATACAAAAGTTAATAATAATAATAATAATAATAATAATAGTAATAAAAAATAATAATAATAATAGTAATAATAATAATAATAATAATAATAATAATAATGATAATAATACTTATAATATTGAATTTCTTTCTAAATTAAAGCTTAGTTTTTCTAAGCAAAAATGATGCTTATTTTGTGTGTTATATGAGCGTTTTTAGGCAAGAAATTGTTTAAAATTAATAACTCATTTTAAAACTGGTATAAAAACATTTACTATACAAAAGTTAATAATAATAATAATAATAATAATAATAATAATAATAGTAATAAAAGAAATAATAATAATAATAATAATAATAATAATAATAATAATAATAATAATAATAATGATAATAATACTTATAATAATGAATTTCTTTCTAAATTAAAGCTTAGTTTTTCTAAGCAAAAATGATGCTTATTTTGTGTTATCTGAGCGTTTTCTCATTTCTATGCAAGAGATCATCTGTGATCTGTGTTTTTAGACAAGAAATTGTCTAAAATTAATAACTCATTTTAAAACTGGTATAAAAACATTTACTATACAAAAGTTATAATCGGTTTTTAATAATAATAATATTAATAATAATAATTATAATAATAATAATAATTATAATAATAATAATAATAATAATAATAATAATAATAATAATAATAATAATAATAATAATAATAATAATAATAATAATAATAATAATAATAATAATAATAATAAAAATAATAATAATAGTAGTAATAAAAGTAAGCTTAGTTTTCTAAGCAAAAATGAAGCTTATTTTGTGTTATTTGAGCGTTTTATCATTTCTATGCAAAAGATCATGTGTGATGTGTGTTTTAGGCAATCTAAGCCATTTTATAGTTTTTAATATTTAACAAAAATTTGCTTTAAAATAAAATGTTTGAAAAACTGAAATTAAACTAAATTAATTGTGTCTAACACTTTAGTAGAGGAAAAAGGAGGAGACATAAAAGTCACTAAAGTCTTAGAGTTGTCTTTAGTCGTCATATTAATAACAATAACATTTATAATAACAATACTAGTAGTACTAAATTTGCTTATATGCAAGCGCTTAATTAAAGTAACAGTTTTTTTGTTTTTTGCTTATATCTCGAAAACAGTTACTCCTATCAATTTTTACTTTTTCACCAAAATTAAAGGTGATAAAATTTCCTACAAAATAGTTATTTGCATTTTTCATGTAGAACTAACCATAAGCGAGATATAAGTTTGAAAGTAATTAATAATTAAAAAAAAGTGTTTTAACAGAAAATGTTTTGTGATTTATAATACACTTAATTTATTGGGTCCAATACTTTATTAGAAGAAAAAGGAGGTGACATAAAAGTCACTGAAGTTTTCAGAGTCGTTTTTAAATGCTGCATTTTTGTCTTCGTCTCAAACATTGAAAATTGAATTACATTTTTGTTTAGTAACAGTTACAGTTTTCTTATTGGTTTTTTGCTTATATCTCGAAAACAGTTACTCCTATCAAATTTTATCTTTCTTTCACAATTAAAGCTAATAAAATTTCCAACAAAATAGTTATTTGCACCTCCTTTTTCTTCTAATTAAGTATTGGACCCAATAAATTAAGTGTATTTTAAATCACAAGACATTTTCTGTTAAAACACATTTTTTTTTTAATTATTAATTATTTTCAAACTTATATCTCGCTTATGGTTTGTTCTACATGAAAAATGCAAATAACTATTTTGCAGGAAATTTTATCATCTTTAATTTTGGTGAAAAGTTAAAAATTGATAGGAGTAACTGTTTTCGAGATATAAGCAAGAAACCAAAAAACTATTACCTTAATGCAGCGTTTGCATATAAGCAAATTTAGTTCTATTAGTTTATTAATGTTATTGTTATTAATATGACGACTAAAGACGATTCTGAAACCTTTAAAGACTTTTATGTCTTCTCCTTTTTCCTCCACTAAAGTGTTAGACACAATTAATTTAGTTTAATTTCAGTTTTTCAAACATTTTATTTTAAAGCAAATTTTTGTTAAAAATTATTTATATTCATCTCTATAACTCGCTTATGCTTGGTCCTACAAGAAAAATGCAAATAATTACTTTGTTGGAAATTTTATCAGCTTTAATTTTGAAAGAAAGATAAAATTTGATAGGTGTAACTGTTTTCGAGATATAAGCTAGAAACCAAAAAACTGTTACATTAATTAAGCGCTTGCATATAAGCAAATTTAGTACTATTAGTATTATTATTATTAATGTTATTGTTATTAATATGACGACTAAAAACGACTCTGAAGACTTTAGTGACTTTTATGTCTTCTCCTTTTTCCTCTACTAAAGTGTTAGACACAATTAATTTGGTTTAATTTTAGTTTTTCAAACATTTTATTTTAAAGAAAATTTTTGTTAAAGATTATTTATATCCAACTCTATAACTCGCTTATGGTTGGTCCTACAAAAAAATGCAAATAACTATTTTGTAGGAAATGTTATCAGCTTTAATTTTGAAAAAAAGATAAAAATTGATAGAAGTAACTGTTTTCGAGATATAAGCAAGAAACCAATAAGAAAACTGTAACTGTTACTGAACAAAAATGGAATTCAGTTTTCAATATTTGAGACGAAGACGAAAATGCAGCATTATTATTATTATTAATGTTATTGTTATTAATATGACGACTAAAAACGACTCTGAAGTCTTTGGTGACTTTTATGTCTTCTCCTTTTCCTATACTAAAGTGTTAAACTCAATTAATTTAGTTTAATTTCGGTTTTTCAAACATTATATTTTAAAGCAAATTTTTGTTAAAGATTATTTATATCCAACTCTATAACTCGCTTATGGTTGGTCTTACAAAAAAAATGCAAATAACTATTTTGTAGGAAATTTTATCAGCTTTAATTTTGAAAAAAAGATAAAAATTGATAGGAGTAATTGTTTTCGAGATATAAGCAAAAAACCAAAGTAAAAACTGTTACAGTTACTGAACAAAAATGTAAGTTTTTGAGATATAAGCAAGAAACTGTTACCTTAATTAAGCGCTTGCATATAAGCAAATTTAGTACTATTAGTATTATTATTATTAATGTTATTGTTATTGATATGACGACTAAGAACGACTCTCAAGACTTTGGTGACTTTTATGTCACCTCCTTTTTTTTCTAATAAAGTATTGAACCCAATAAATTAAGTGTATTTTAAATCACAAGACATTTTCTGTAAAACACTTTTTTTTAAATATTAATTATTTTTAAACTTATATCTCGCTTATGGTTAGTCCTACATAAAAAATGCAAATTACTATTTTGTAGGAAATTTTATTTTTTAGTTTTTCAAACATTTTATTTTAAAGCAAGTTTTTGTTAAATATTATTTATATCCAACTCTATAACTCGCTTATGGTTGGTCCTACAAGAAAAATGCAAATAACTATTTTGTAGGAAATTTTATCAGCTTTAATTTTGAAAAAAAGATAAAAATTAATAGGAGTAACTGTTTTCGAGATATAAGCAAAAAACCAATAAGAAAACTGTAACTGTTACTGAACAAAAATGTAATTCAGTTTTCAATGTTTGAGACGAAGACGAAAATGCAGCATTTAAAAACGACTCTGAAGACTTCTGTGACTTTTAAGTCACCTCCTTTTTCTTCTAATAATGTATTGGACCCAATAAATTAAGTGTATTTTAAATCACATGACATTTTCTGTTAAAGCACTTTTTTTTAAATATTGATTATTTTCAAACTTATATCTCGCTTATGGTTAGTCCTACATGAAAAATGCAAATAACTATTTTGTAGGAAATTTTATCAGCTTTAATTTTAGTAAACAGATAAAAATTGAGAGGAGTAACTGTTTTCGAGATATAAGCAAGAAACCAAAAAACTGTTACCTTAATAAAGCGCTTGCATATAAGCAAATTTAGTACTATTAGTATTATTATTATTAATGTTATTGTTATTAATATGACGACTAAAAACGACTCTGAAGACTTTGGTGATTTTTATGTCTTCTCCTTTTTCCTATACTAAAGTGTTAGACACAATTAATTTAGTTTAATTTCAGTATTTCAAACATTTTATTTTAAAGCAAATTTTTGTTAAATATTATTTATATCTATCTCTATAACTCGCTTATGCTTGGTCCTACAAGAAAAATACAAATAACTATTTTGTAGGAAATTTTATCAGCTTTAATTTTAGTAAAAAGATAAAAATTGATAGGAGTAACTGTTTTCGAGATATAAGCAAGAAACCAATAAACTGTTACCTTAATAAAGCGCTTGCATATAAGCAAATTTAGTACTATTAGTATTATTATTATTAATGTTATTGTTATTGATATGACGACTAAGAACGACTCTCAAGACTTTGGTGACTTTTATGTCACCTCCTTTTTCTTCTAATAAAGTATTGGACCCAATAAATTAAGTGTATTTTAAATCACAAGACATTTTCTGTTAAAGCACTTTTTTTTAAATATTAATTATTTTTAAACTTATATCTCGCTTATGGTTAGTCTTATATGAAAAATGCAAATTACTATTTTGTAGGAAATTTTATTTTTTAGTTTTTCAAACATTTTATTTTAAAGCAAGTTTTTGTTAAATATTATTTATATCCAACTCTATAACTCGCTTATGGTTGGTCCTACAAGAAAAATGCAAATAACTATTTTGTAGGAAATTTTATCAGCTTTAATTTTGAAAGAAAGATAAAAATTGATAGGAATAATTGTTTTCGAGATATAAGCAAAAAACCAAAGTGAAAACTGTTACAGTATCTAAACAAAAATGTAATTCAGTTTTCAATGTTTGAGACGAAGACGAAAATGCAGCATTTAAAAACGACTCTGAAGACTTCTGTGACTTTTAAGTCACCTCCTTTTTCTTCTAATAATGTATTGGACCCAATAAATTAAGTGTATTTTAAATCACAAGACATTTTCTGTTAAAGCACTTTTTTTTAAATATTGATTATTTTCAAACTTATATCTCGCTTACGGTTAGTCCTACATGAAAAATGCAAATAACTATTTTGTAGGAAATTTTATCAGCTTTAATTTTAGTAAACAGATAAAAATTGATAGGAGTAACTGTTTTCGAGATATAAGCAAGAAACCAAAAAACTGTTACCTTAATAAAGCGCTTGCATATAAGCAAATTTAGTACTATTAGTATTATTATTATTAATGTTATTGTTATTAATATGACGACTAAAAACGACTCTGAAGACTTTGGTGATTTTTATGTCTTCTCCTTTTTCCTATACTAAAGTGTTAGACACAATTAATTTAGTTTAATTTCAGTATTTCAAACATTTTATTTTAAAGCAAATTTTTGTTAAATATTATTTATATCTATCTCTATAACTCGCTTATGCTTGGTCCTACAAGAAAAATACAAATAACTATTTTGTAGGAAATTTTATCAGCTTTAATTTTAGTAAAAAGATAAAAATTGATAGGAGTAACTGTTTTCGAGATATAAGCAAGAAACCAATAAACTGTTACCTTAATAAAGCGCTTGCATATAAGCAAATTTAGTACTATTAGTATTATTATTATTAATGTTATTGTTATTAATATGACGACTAAAAACGACTCTGAAGACTTTGGTGACTTTTATGTCTTCTCCTTTTTCCTATACTAAAGTGTTAGATACAATTAATTTAGTTTAATTTCAGTATTTCAAACTTTTTATTTTAAAGCAAATTTTTGTTAAAGATTATTTATATCCAACTCTATAACTCGCTTATGGTTGGTCCTACAAAAAAAATGCCAATAACTATTTTGTAGGAAATTTTATCAGCTTTGATTTTGAAAAAAAAACACAAATTGATAGGAGTAATTGTTTTCGAGATATAAGCAAAAAACCAAAGTAAAAACTGTTACAGTTACTGAACAAAAATGTAATTTAGTTTTCAATGTTTGAGACGAAGACGAAAATGCAGCATTTAAAAACGACTCTGAAGATTTCAGTGACTTTTATGTCACCTCCTTTTTCTTCTAATAAAGTATTGGACCCATTAAATTAAGTGTATTTTAAATCACAAGACATTTTCTGTTAAAGCACTTTTTTTTTAAATATTAATTATTTTCAAACTTATATCTCGCTTATAGTTAGTCCTACATGAAAAATGCAAATAACAATTTTGTAGGAAATTTTATCAGCTTTAATTTTGAAAGAGAGATAAAAATTGATAGGAGTAATTGTTTTCGAGATATAAGCAAAAAACCAAAGTAAAAACTGTTACAGTTACTGAACAAAAATGTAATTCAGTTTTCAATGTTTGAGACGAAGACGAAAATGCAGCATTTAAAAACGACTCTGAAGACTTCAGCGACTTTTATGTCACCTCCTTTTTCTTCTAATAAAGTATTGGACCCAATAAATTAAGTGTATTTTAAATCACAAGACATTTTCTGTTAAAGCACTTTTTTTTTAAATATTAATAATTTTTAAACTTATATCTCGCTTATGGTTAGTCTTACATGAAAAATGCAAATAACTATTTTGTAGAAAATTTTATCGGCTTTAATTTTAGTAAAAAGATAAAAATTGATATAAGTAACTGTTTTCCAGATATAAGCAAGAAACCAAAAAACTGTTACCCTAATTAAGCGTTTGCATGTAAGCAAATTTAGTACTATTAGTATTATTATTAATGTTATTGTTATTAATATGACGACAAAAGACGACTCTGAAACCTTTAGTGACCTTTATGTCTTCTCCTTTTTCCTCTACTAAAGTGTTAGACACAATTAATTTAGTTTAATTTTAGTTTTTCAAACATTTTATTTTAAAGCAAGTTTTTGTTAAATATTATTTATATCCAACTCTATAACTCGCTTATGGTTGGTCCTACAAGAAAAATGCAAATAACTATTTTGTAGGAAATTTTATCAGCTTTAATTTTGAAAGAAAGATAAAAATTGGTAGGAGTAACTGTTTTCGAGATATAAGCAAAAAACCAATAAGAAAACTGTAACTGTTACTGAACAAAAATGTAATTCAGTTTTCAATGTTTGAGACGAAGACGAAAATGCAGCATTATTATTATTATTAATGTTATTGTTATTAATATGACGACTAAAAACGACTTTGAAGACTTTGGTGACTTTTATGTCTTCTCCTTTTTCCTATACTAAAGTGTTAGACTCAATTTAATTTCGGTTTTTCAAACATTATATTTTAAAGCAAATTTTTAATAAAGATTATTTATATCCAACTCTATAACTCGCTTATGGTTGGTCTTACAAAAGAAATGCAAATAACTATTTTGTAGGAAATTTTATCAGCTTTAATTTTGAAAGATAAAAATTGATAGGAGTAATTGTTTTCGAGATATAAGCAAAAAACCAAAGTAAAAACTGTTACAGTTACTGAACAAAAATGTAAGTTTTCGAGATATAAGCAAGAAACTGTTACCTTAATTAAGCGCTTGCATATAAGCAAATTTAGTACTATTAGTATTATTATTATTATTAATGTTATTGTTATTGATATGACGACTAAGAACGACTCTCAAGATATTGGTGACTTTTATGTCACCTCCTTTTTCTTCTAATAAAGTATTGGACCCAATAAATTAAGTGTATTTTAAATCACAAGACATTTTCTGTTAAAGCACTTTTTTTTTAAATATTAATTATTTTTAAACTTATATCTCGCTTATGGTTAGTCCTACATGAAAAATGCAAATTACTATTTTGTAGGAAATTTTATCAGCTTTAATTTTAGTAAAAAGATAAAAATTGATAGGAGTAACTGTTTTCGAGATATAAGCAAGAAACCAAAAAACTGTTACCTTAATTAAGCGCTTGCATATAAGCAAATTTAGTACTAAAAACAACTCTGAAGACTTTGGTGATTTTTATGTCTTCTCCTTTTTCCTCTACTAAAGTGTTGGACCCAATTAATTTAGTTTAATATCAGTTTTTCAAACATTTTATTTTAAAGCAAATTTTTGTTAAAGATTATTTATATCCAACTCTATAACTCGCTTATGGTTGGTCCTACAAAAAAATGGAAATAACTATTTTGTAGGAAATTTTATCAGCTTTAATTTTGAAAAAAAGGTAAAAATTGATAGGAGTAACTGTTTTCGAGATATAAGCAAGAAACCAAAAAACTGTTACCTTAATAAAGCGCTTGAATATAAGCAAATTTAGTACTATTAGTATTATTATTATTAATGTTATTGTTATTAATATGACGACTAAAGACGACTCTGAAACATTTAGTGACTTTTATGTCTTCTCCTTTTTCCTATACTAAAGTGTTAGACCCAATTAATTTAGGTTAATTTCGGTTTTTCAAACATTTTATTTTAAAGCAAATTTTTGTTAAAGATTATTTATATCCAACTCTATAACTCGCTTATGGTTGGTCTTACAAAAGAAATGCAAATAACTATTTTGTAGGAAATTTTATCAGCTTTAATTTTGAAAGAAAGATAAAAATTGATAGGAGTAATTGTTTTCGAGATATAAGCAAAAAACCAAAGTGAAAACTGTTACAGTTACTGAACAAAAATGTAATTCAGTTTTCAATGTTTGAGACGAAGACGAAAATGCAGCATTTAAAAACGACTCTGAAGACTTCAGTGACTTTTATGTCACCTCCTTTTTCTTCTAATAGAGTATTGGTCCCAATAAATTAAGTGTATTTTAAATCACAAGACATTTTCTGTTAAAGCACTTTTTTTTTAAATATTAATTATTTTGAAACTTCTATCTCGCTTATGGTTAGTCCTACATAAAAAATGCAAATAACTATTTTGTAGGAAATTTTATCAGCTTTAATTTTAGTAAAAAATAAAAATTGATAGGAGTAACTGTTTTCGAGATATAAGCAAGAAACTGTTACCTTAATTAAGCGCTTGCATATAAGCAAATTTAGTAATATTAGTATTATTATTATTAATGTTATTGTTATTAATAGGGCGACTAAAGACGACTCTGAAACATTTAGTGACTTTTATGTCTTTTCCTTTTTCCTCTACTAAAGTGTTAGACACAATTAATTTAGTTTAATTCCGGTTTTTCAAGCATTTTATTTTAAAGCAAATTTTTGTTAAATATTATTTATATCCAACTCTATAACTCGTTTATGCTTGGTCCTACAAGAAAAATGTAAATAACTATTTTGTTGGAAATTTTATCAGCTTTAATTTTGGAAGAAAGGTAAAATTTGATAGGAGTAACTGTTTTCGAGATATAAGCAAAAAACCAATAAGAAAACTGTAACTGTTACTGAACAAAAATGTAACTCAGTTTTCAATATTTGAGACGAAGACAAAAGTGCAGCATTTAAAAACGACTCTGAAGACGTCAGTGACTTTTATGTCACCTCCTTTTTCTTCTAATAAAGTATTGGACCCAATAAATTAAGTGTATTTTAAATCACAAGACATTTTCTGTTAAAGCACTTTTTTTTTAAATAATAATTATTTTCAAATTTATATCTCGCTTATGGTTAGTCCTACATGAAAAATGCAAATAACTATTTTGTAGGAAATTTTATCAGGTTTAATTTTAGCAAAAAGATAAAAATTGATAGAAGTAACTGTTTTCGAGATATAATCAAGAAACCAAAAAACTGTTACCTTAATTAAGCGTTTGCATATAAGCAAATTTAGTATTATTAGTATTATTATTATTAATGTTATTGTTATTAATATGACGATTAAAAACGACTCTTAAATAAATGCTACATTTTTGTCTTCGTCTCAAACATTGAAAACTGAGTTACATTTTTGTTCAGTAACAGTTACAGTTTTCTTATTGGTTTTTTGCTTATATCTCGAAAACAGTTACTCCTATCAAATTTTATCTTTCTTTCAAAATTAAAGCTGATAAAATTTCCAACAAAATAGTTATTAACATTTTTCTTGTAGGACCAAGCATAAACGAGTTATAGAGTTGGATATAAATAATATTTAACAAAAATTTGCTTTAAAATAAAATGCTTGAAAAACCGGAATTAAACTAAATTAATTGTGTCTAACACTTTAGTAGAGGAAAAAGGAGAAGACATAAAAGTCACTAAATGTTTCAGTGTCGTCTTTAGTCGTCCTATTAATAACAATAACATTAATAATAATAATACTAATATTACTAAATTTGCATATATGCAAGCGCTTAATTAAGGTAACAGTTTCTTGCTTATATCTCGAAAACAGTTACTCCTATCAATTTTTATCTTTTTACTAAAATTAAAGCTGATAAAATTTCCTACAAAATAGTTATTTGCATTTTTTATGTAGGACTAACCATAAGCGAGATAGAAGTTTGAAAATAATTAATATTTAAAAAAAAAGTGCTTTAACAGAAAATGTCTTGTGATTTAAAATACACTTAATTTATTGGGACCAATACTCTATTAGAAGAAAAAGGAGGTGACATAAAAGTCACTGAAGTCTTCAGAGTCGTTTTTAAATGCTGCATTTTCGTCTTCGTCTCAAACATTGAAAACTGAATTACATTTTTGTTCAGTAACTGTAACAGTTTTCACTTTGGTTTTTTGCTTATATCTCGAAAACAATTACTTCTATTAATTTTTATCCTTCTTTCAAAATTAAAGCTGATAAAATTTCCTACAAAATAGTTATTTGCATTTCTTTTGTAAGACCAACCATAAGCGAGTTATAGAGTTGGATATAAATAATCTTTAACAAAAATTTGCTTTAAAATAAAATGTTTGAAAAACCGAAATTAAACTAAATTAATTGGGTCTAACACTTTAGTATAGGAAAAAGGAGAAGACATAAAATTCACTAAATGTTTCAGAGTCGTCCTTAGTCGTCATATTAATAACAATAACATTAATAATAATAATACTAATAGTACTAAATTTGCTTATATGCAAGCGCTTTATTAAGGTAACAGTTTTTTGGTTTCTTGCTTATATCTCGAAAACAGTTACTCGTATCAATTTTTACCTTTTTACTAAAATTAAAGCTGATAAAATTTCCTACAAAATAATTATATAAATAAAAATAAATATAATAAAAGGAGAAGACATAAATGTCATTAAAGGTTTCAGAGTCGTCTTTTGTCGTCATATTAATAACAATAACATTTGTTAAATATTATTTATATCTAACTCTATAACTCGCTTATGGTTGGTCTTACAAAGAAATGCAAATAACTATTTTGTAGGAAATTTTATCAGCTTTAATTTTGAAAGAAAGATAACAATTGATAGGAGTAACTGTTTTCGAGATATAAGCAAAAAACCAATAAGAATACTGTAACTGTTACTGAACAAAAATGTAATTCAATTTTCAATGTTTGAGACGAAGACGAAAATGCAGCATTTAAAAACGACTCTGAAGACTTCAGCGACTTTTATGTCACCTCCTTTTTCTTCTAATAAAGTATTGGACCCAATAAATTAAGTGTATTTTAAATCACAAGACATTTTCTGTTAAAGCACTTTTTTTTTAAATATTAATAATTTTTAAACTTATATCTCGCTTATAGTTAGTCTTACATGAAAAATGCAATTAACTATTTTGTAGGAAATTTTATCAGCTTTAATTTTAAAAGAAAGATAAAAATTGATAGAAGTAACTGTTTTCGAGATATAAGCAAAAAACCAATAAGAAAACTGTAACTGTTACTGAACAAAAATGTAATTCAGTTTTCAATGTTTGAGACGAAGACGAAAATGCAGCATTTAAAATCGACTCTGAAGACTTCAGTGACTTATATGTCATCTCCTTTTTCTTCTAATAAAGTATTGGACCTAATAAACTAAGTGTATTTTAAATCACAAAACATTTTCTGTTAAAGCACTTTTTTTTTAAATATTAATTATTTTCAAACTTATATCTCGCTTATAGTTAGTCTTACATGAGAAATGCAAATAACTATTTTGTAGGAAATTTTATCAGCTTTAATTTTAGTAAAAAGATAAAAATTGATAGGAGTAACTGTTTTCGAGATGTAAGCAAGAGACCAAAAAACTGTTACCTTAATTAAGCGCTTGCATATAAGCAAATTTAGTACTAAAAACAACTCTGAAGACTTTGGTGACTTTTATGTCTTCTCATTTTTCCTCTACTAAAGTGTTTGACCCAATTAATTTAGTTTAATATCGGTTTTTCAAACATTTTATTTTAAAGCAAATTTTTGTTAAAGATTATTTATATCCAACTCTATAACTCGCTTATGGTTGGTCCTACAAAAAAATGCAAATAACTATTTTGTAGGAAATTTTATCAGCTTTAATTTTAAAAGAAAGATAAAAATTAATAGGAGTAACTGTTTTCGAGATATAAGCAAAAAACCAATAAGAAAACTGTAACTGTTACTGAACAAAAATGTAATTCAGTTTTCAATGTTTGAGACGAAGACAAAAATGCAGCATTATTATTATTATTAATGTTATTGTTATTAATATGACGACTAAAGACGACTCTGAAACCTTTAGTGACCTTTATGTCTTCTCCTTTTTCCTCTACTAAAGTGTTAGACACAATTAATTTAGTTTAATTTTAGTTTTTCAAACATTTTATTTTAAAGCAAGTTTTTGTTAAATATTATTTATACCCAACTCTATAACTCGCTTATGGTTGGTCCTACAAGAAAAATGTAAATAACTATTTTGTAGGAAATTTTATCAGCTTTAATTTTGAAAAAAAGATAAAAATTGATAGGAGTAACTGTTTTCGAGATATAAGCAAAAAACCAATAAGAAAACTGAAACTGTTACTGAACAAAAATGTAATTCAGTTTTCAATGTTTGAGACGAAGACGAAAATGCAGCATTATTATTATTATTAATGTTATTGTTATTAATATGACGACTAAAAACGACTTTGAAGACTTTGGTGAATTTTATGTCTTCTCCTTTTTCCTATACTAAAGTGTTAGACTCAATTTAATTTCGGTTTTTCAAACATTATATTTTAAAGCAAATTTTTGTTAAAGATTATTTATATCCAACTCTATAACTCGCTTATGGTTGGTCTTACAAAAGAAATGCAAATAACTATTTTGTAGGAAATTTTATCAGCTTTAATTTTGAAAGAAAGATAAAAATTGATAGGAGTAATTGTTTTCGAGATATAAGCAAAAAACCAAAGTAAAAACTGTTACAGTTACTGAACAAAAATGTAAGTTTTCGAGATATAAGCAAGAAACTGTTACCTTAATTAAGCGCTTGCATATAAGCAAATTTAGTACTATTAGTATTATTATTATTATTAATGTTATTGTTATTGATATGACGACTAAGAACGACTCTCAAGACTTTGGTGACTTTTATGTCACCTCCCTTTTATATCCAATCATAAGCGAGTTATAGAGTTGGATATAAATAATCATTAACAAAAATTTGCTTTAAAATAAAATGTTTGAAAAACTGATATTAAACTAAATTAATTGGGTCTAACACTTTAGTAGAGGAAAAAGGAGAAGACATAAAAATCACCAAAAACTAAATTAATTGTGTCTAACACTTTAGTAGAGGAAAAAGGAGAAGACATAAAGGTCACTAAAGGTTTCAGAGTCGTCTTTTGTCGTCATATTAATAACAATAACATTAATAATAATACTAATAGTACTAAATTTGCTTACATGCAAACGCTTAATTAGGGTAACAGTTTTTTGGTTTCTTGCTTATATCTGGAAAACAGTTACTTATATCAATTTTTATCTTATTACTAAAATTAAAGCCGATAAAATTTTCTACAAAATAGTTATTTGCATTTTTCATGTAAGACTACCCATAAGCGAGATATAAGTTTAAAAATTATTAATATTTAAAAAAAAAGTGCTTTAACAGAAAATGACTTGTGATTTAAAATACACTTAATTTATTGGGTCCAATACTTTATTAGAAGAAAAAGGAGGTGACATAAAAGTCGCTGAAGTCTTCAGAGTCGTTTTTAAATGCTGCATTTTCGTCTTCGTCTCAAACATTGAAAACTGAATTACATTTTTGTTCAGTAACTGTAACAGTTTTTACTTTGGTTTTTTGCTTATATCTCGAAAACAATTACTCCTATCAATTTTTGTCTTTTTTTCAAAATCAAAGCTGATAAAATTTCCTACAAAATAGTTATTGGCATTTTTTTTGTAGGACCAACCATAAGCGAGTTATAGAGTTGGATATAAATAATCTTTAACAAAAATTTGCTTTAAAATAAAATGTTTGAAATACTGAAATTAAACTAAATTAATTGTGTCTAACACTTTAGTATAGGAAAAAGGAGAAGACATAAAAGTCACCAAAGTCTTCAGAGTCGTTTTTAGTCGTCATATTAATAACAATAACATTAATAATAATAATACTAATAGTACTAAATTTGCTTATATGCAAGCGCTTTATTAAGGTAACAGTTTTTTGGTTTCTTGCTTATATCTCGAAAACAGTTACTCCTATCAATTTTTATCTGTTTACTAAAATTAAAGCTGATAAAATTTCTTACAAAATAGTTATTTGCATTTTTCATGTAGGACTAACCTTAAGCGAGATATAAGTTTGAAAATAATCAATATTTAAAAAAAAAGTGCTTTAACAGAAAATGTCTTGTGATTTAAAATACACTTAATTTATTGGGTCCAATACATTATTAGAAGAAAAAGGAGGTGACTTAAAAGTCACAGAAGTCTTCAGAGTCGTTTTTAAATGCTGCATTTTCGTCTTCGTCTCAAACATTGAAAACTGAATTACATTTTTGTTTAGTAACAGTTACAGTTTTCTTATTGGTTTTTTGCTTATATCTCGAAAACAGTTACTCCTATCAATTTTTATCTTTCTTTCAAAATCAAAGCTGATAAAATTTCCTACAAAATAGTTATTGGCATTTTTTTTGTAGGACCAACCATAAGCGAGTTATAGAGTTGGATATAAATAATCTTTAAAAAAAACTTGCTTTAAAATAAAATGTTTGAAAAACTAAAAAATAAAATTTCCTACAAAATAGTAATTTGCATTTTTCATATAGGACTAACCATAAGCGAGATATAAGTTTAAAAATAATTAATATTTACAAAAAAAGTGCTTTAACAGAAAATGTCTTGTGATTTAAAATACACTTAATTTATTGGGTCCAATACTTTATTAGAAGAAAAAGGAGGTGACATAAAAGTCACCAAAGTCTTGAGAGTCGTTCTTAGTCGTCATATCAATAACAATAACATTAATAATAATAATACTAATAGTACTAAATTTGCTTATATGCAAGCGCTTTATTAAGGTAACAGTTTTTTGGTTTCTTGCTTATATCTCGAAAACAGTTACTCCTATCAATTTTTATTTGTTTACTAAAATTAAAGCTGATAAAATTTCCTACAAAATAGTTATTTGCATTTTTCATGTAGGACTAACCATAAGCGAGATATAAGTTTGAAAATAATCAATATTTAAAAAAAAGTGCTTTAACAGAAAATGTCTTGTGATTTAAAATACACTTAATTTATTGGGTCCAATACATTATTAGAAGAAAAAGGAGGTGACTTAAAAGTCACAAAAGTCTTCAGAGTCGTTTGTAAATGCTGCATTTTCGTCTTCGTCTCAAACATTGAAAACTGAATTACATTTTTGTTTAGTTACTGTAACAGTTTTCACTTTGGATTTTTGCTTATATCTCGAAAACAATTATTCCTATCAATTTTTATCTTTCTTTCAAAATTAAAGTTGATAAAATTTCCTACAAAATAGTTATTTGCATTTTTCTTGTAGGACCAACCATAAGCGAGTTATAGAGTTGGATATAAATAATATTTAACAAAAACTTGCTTTAAAATAAAATGTTTGAAAAACTAAAAAATAAAATTTCCTACAAAATAGTAATTTGCATTTTTCATGTAGGACTAACCATAAGCGAGATATAAGTTTAAAAATAATTAATATTTAAAAAAAAAGTGCTTTAACAGAAAATGTCTTGTGATTTAAAATACACTTAATTTATTGGGTCCAATACTTTATTAGAAGAAAAAGGAGGTGACATAAAAGTCACCAAAGTCTTGAGAGTCGTTCTTAGTCGTCATATCAATAACAATAACATTAATAATAATAATACTAATAGTACTAAATTTGCTTATATGCAAGCGCTTAATTAAGGTAACAGTTTCTTGCTTATATCTCGAAAACTTACATTTTTGTTCAATAACTGTAACAGTTTTTACTTTGGTTTTTTGCTTATATCTCGAAAACAATTACTCCTATCAATTTTTATCTTTCTTTCAAAATTAAAGCTGATAAAATTTCCTACAAAATAGTTATTTGCATTTCTTTTGTAAGACCAACCATAAGCGAGTTATAGAGTTGGATATAAATAATCTTTAACAAAAATTTGCTTTAAAATATAATGTTTGAAAAACCGAAATTAAACTAAATTAATTGAGTCTAACACTTTAGCTCGTTTGGAAGCATAGAATCATTCCAAATAAGGTATTCTCGTCGAAACTATAATGTAATTAGTATTTTGTGCTAGAATACAGCGTTTTTGTTAGATTTTTTAACAATTGTCTATTTTAGGCAATGAAACGAAAAGGATTAGCTGTCTTTATCCAAAGTGATACATAAATTGCTCTTTTATGCCAGATTAATACGTTTTTAGTATATTCGATGTAAGTTTTCTTGTTCAAAGCAAAAGATCGTCTAAAATAAGCCGTTTTTGTTTGAACTGATGAACAATTCCGACTGAGAGTCAACAAAAGTAATTTGTTTTAATCCAAACTGATACTTTTTGACCCTATAAGAGTCCTATAAGAGTCCGAGATACGCCGTTCTCGTCAAGTCTATAACGTAATTCGTTTTTATGTGTCAGAATACGACGTTTTCTGTCTGTTTAATATAAGTTTTTAATAATAATAATAATAATAACAATAACAATAACAATAATAATAATAATAATAATAATAATAATAATAATAATAATAATAATAATAATAATAATAATAATAATAATAATAATAAAAATAATAATAGTAATAAAAGTAAGCTTAGTTTTCTAAGCAAAAATGAAGCTTATTTTGTGTGTTATATGAGCGTTTTCTCATTTCTATGCAAGAAATCATCTGTGATCTGTGTTTTTAGGCAAGAAATTGTCTAAAATTAATAACTCATTTTAAAACTGGTATAAAAACATTTACTATACAAAAGTTAATAATAATAATAATAATAATAATAATAATAATAATAATAATAATAATAATAATAATAATAATAATATAAATAATAATAATAATAATAAATTTTAATATCAGTTTTTCAAACATTTTATTTTAAAGCAAATTTTTGTTAAAGATTATTTATATCCAACTCTATAACTCGCTTATGGTTGGTCCTACAAAAAAATGCCAATAACTATTTTGTAGGAAATTTTATCAGCTTTGATTTTGAAAGAAAGATAAAAATTGATAGGAATAACTGTTTTCGAGATATAAGCAAAAAACCAATAAGAAAACTGTAACTGTTACTAAACAAAAATGTAATTCAGTATTTAATGTTTGAGACAAAGACGAAAATGCAGCATTTAAAATCGACTCTGAAGACTTCAGTGACTTTTATGTCACCTCCTTTTTCTTCTAATAATGTATTGGACCCATTAAATTAAGTGTATTTTAAATCACAAGACATTTTCTGTTAAAGCACTTTTTTTTTAAATATTAATTATTTTCAAACTTATATCTCGCTTATGGTTAGTCCTACATAGAAAATGCAAATAACTATTTTGTAGGAAATTTTATCAGCTTTAATTTTGAAAGAAAGATAAAAATTGATAGTAGTAATTGTTTTCGAGATATAAGCAAAAAACCAAAGTAAAAACTGTTACAGTTACTTAACAAAAATGTAATTCAGTTTTCAATGTTTGAGACGAAGACGAAAATGCAGCATTTAAAAACGACTCTGAAAACTTCAGCGACTTTTATGTCACCTCCTTATTCTTCTAATAATATATTGGACCCAATAAATTAAGTGTATTTTAAATCACAAGACATTTTCTGTTAAAGCACTTTTTTTTAAATATTAATAATTTTCAAACTTACATCTCGCTTATGGTTAGTCCTACATAAAAAATGCAAATAACTATTTTGTAGGAAATTTTATTAGCTTTAATTTTAGTAAACAGATAAAAATTGATAGGAGTAACTGTTTTCGAGATATAAGCAAGAAACCAAAAAACTGTTACCTTAATAAAGCGCTTGCATATAAGCAAATTTAGTACTATTAGTATTATTATTATTAATGTTATTGTTATTAATATGACGACTAAAAACGACTCTGAAGACTTTGGTGACTTTTATGTCTTCTCCTTTTTCCTATACTAAAGTGTTAGACACAATTAATTTAGTTTAATTTCAGTATTTCAAACATTTTATTTTAAAGCAAATTTTTGTTAAATATTATTTATATCTATCTCTATAACTCGCTTTTGCTTGGTCCTACAAGAAAAATACAAATAACTATTTTGTAGGAATTTTTATCAGCTTTAATTTTAGTAAAAAGATAAAAATTGATAGGAGTAACTGTTTTCGAGATATAAGCAAGAAACCAAAAAACTGTTACCTTAATAAAGCGCTTGCATATAAGCAAATTTAGTACTATTAGTATTATTATTATTAATGTTATTGTTATTAATATGACGACTAAAAACGACTCTCAAGACTTTGGTGACTTTTATGTCTTCTCCTTTTTCCTCAACTAAAGTGTTAGTTTTAATTAATTTAGTTTAATTTCGGTTTTTCAAACATTTTATTTTAAAGCAAATTTTTGTTAAAGATTATTTATATCCAACTCTATAACTCGCTTATGGTTGGTCTTACAAAAGAAATGCAAATAACTATTTTGTTGGAAATTTTATCAGCTTTAATTTTGAAAGAAAGATAAAAATTGATAGGAGTAATTGTTTTCGAGATATAAGCAAAAAACCAAAGTGAAAACTGTTACAGTTACTGAACAAAAATGTAATTCAGTTTTCAATGTTTGAGACGAAGACAAAAATGCAGCATTTAAAAACGACTCTGAAGACTTCAGTGACTTTTATGTCACCTCCTTTTTCTTCTAATAGAGTATTGGTCCCAATAAATTAAGTGTATTTTAAATCACAAGACATTTTCTGTTAAAGCACTTTTTTTTTAAATATTAATTATTTTCAAACTTCTATCTCGCTTATGGTTAGTCCTACATAAAAAATGCAAATAACTATTTTGTAGGAAATTTTATCAGCTTTAATTTTAGTAAAAAGATAAAAATTGATAGGAGTAACTGTTTTCGAGATATAAGCAAGAAACTGTTACCTTAATTAAGCGCTTGCATATAAGCAAATTTAGTAATATTAGTATTATTATTATTAATGTTATTGTTATTAATATGACGACTAAAGACAACTCTAAGACTTTTGTAACTTTTATGTCTTCTCCTTTTTCCTCTACTAAAGTGTTAGACACAATTAATTTAGTTTAATTCCGGTTTTTCAAGCATTTTATTTTAAAGCAAATTTTTGTTAAATATTATTTATATCCAACTCTATAACTCGTTTATGCTTGGTCCTACAAGAAAAATGTTAATAACTATTTGGTTGGAAATTTTATCAGCTTTAATATTGAAAGAAAGATAAAATTTGATAGGAGTAACTGTTTTCGAGATATAAGCAAAAAACCAATAAGAAAACTGTAACTGTTACTGAACAAAAATGTAACTCAGTTTTCAATGTTTGAGACAAAGACAAAAATGCAGCATTTAAAAACGACTCTGAAGACGTCAGTGACTTTTATGTCACCTCCTTTTTCTTCTAATAAAGTATTGGACCCAATAAATTAAGTGTATTTTAAATCACAAGACATTTTCTGTTAAAGCACTTTTTTTTAAATATTAATTATTTTCAAACTTATATCTCGCTTATGGTTAGTCCTACATGAAAAATGCAAATAACTATTTTGTAGGAAATTTTATCAGCTTTAATTTTAGTAAACAAATAAAAATTGATAGGAGTAACTGTTTTCGAGATATAAGCAAGAAACCAAAAAACTGTTACCTTAATAAAGCGCTTGCATATAAGCAAATTTAGTACTATTAGTATTATTATTATTAATGTTATTGTTATTAATATGACGACTAAAAACGACTCTGAAGACTTTGGTGACATTTATGTCTTCTCCTTTTTCCTATACTAAAGTGTTAGACACAATTAATTTAGTTTAATTTCAGTATTTCAAACATTTTATTTTAAAGCAAATTTTTGTTAAATATTATTTATATCTATCTCTATAACTCTCTTATGCTTGGTCCTACAAGAAAAATACAAATAACTATTTTGTAGAAATTTTTATCAGCTTTAATTTTAGTAAAAAGATAAAAATTGATAGGAGTAACTGTTTTCGAGATATAAGCAAGAAACCAAAAAACTGTTACCTTAATAAAGCGCTTGCATATAAGCAAATTTAGTACTATTAGTATTATTATTATTAATGTTATTGTTATTAATATGACGACTAAAAACGACTCTCAAGACTTTGGTGACTTTTATGTCTTCTCCTTTTTCCTCAACTAAAGTGTTAGTTTTAATTAATTTAGTTTAATTTCGGTTTTTCAAACATTTTATTTTAAAGCAAATTTTTGTTAAAGATTATTTATATCCAACTCTATAACTCGCTTATGGTTAGTCCTACAAAAAAAATGCCAATAACTATTTTGTAGGAAATTTTATCAGCTTTGATTTTGAAAGAAAGATAAAAATTGATAGGAGTAACTGTTTTCGAGATATAAGCAAAAAACCAATAAGAAAACTGTAACTGTTACTAAACAAAAATGTAATTCAGTTTTCAATGTTTGAGACAAAGACGAAAATGCAGCATTTAAAATCGACTCTGAAGACTTCAGTGACTTTTATGTCACCTCCTTTTTCTTCTAATAAAGTATTGGACCCATTAAATTAAGTGTATTTTAAATCACAAGACATTTTCTGTTAAAGCACTTTTTTTTTAAATATTAATTATTTTCAAACTTATATCTCGCTTATGGTTAGTCCTACATGAAAAATGCAAATTACTATTTTGTAGGAAATTTTATCAGCTTTAATTTTAGTAAAAAGATAAAAATTGATAGGAGTAACTGTTTTCGAGATATAAGCAAGAAACCAATAAGAATACTGTAACTGTTACTGAACAAAAATGTAATTCAGTTTTCAATGTTTGAGACGAAGACGAAAATGCAGCATTTAAATACGACTCTGAAGACTTCAGCGACTTTTATGTCACCTCCTTATTCTTCTAATAAAGTATTGGACCCAATAAATTAAGTGTATTTTAAATCACAAGACATTTTCTGTTAAAGCACTTTTTTTTAAATATTAATAATTTTCAAACTTACATCTCGCTTATGGTTAGTCCTACATGAAAAATGCAAATAACTATTTTGTAGGAAATTTTATTAGCTTTAATTTTAGTAAACAGATAAAAATTGATAGGAGTAACTGTTTTCGAGATATAAGCAAGAAACCAAAAAACTGTTACCTTAATAAAGCGCTTGCATATAAGCAAATTTAGTACTATTAGTATTATTATTATTAATGTTATTGTTATTAATATGACGACTAAAAACGACTCTGAAGACTTTGGTGACTTTTATGTCTTCTCCTTTTTCCTATACTAAAGTGTTAGACACAATTAATTTAGTTTAATTTCAGTATTTCAAACATTTTATTTTAAAGCAAATTTTTGTTAAATATTATTTATATCTATCTCTATAACTCGCTTATGCTTGGTCCTACAAGAAAAATACAAATAACTATTTTGTAGGAATTTTTATCAGCTTTAATTTTAGTAAAAAGATAAAAATTGATAGGAGTAACTGTTTTCGAGATATAAGCAAGAAACCAAAAAACTGTTACCTTAATAAAGCGCTTGCATATAAGCAAATTTAGTACTATTAGTATTATTATTATTAATGTTATTGTTATTAATATGACGACTAAAAACGACTCTCAAGACTTTGGTGACTTTTATGTCTTCTCCTTTTTCCTCAACTAAAGTGTTAGTTTTAATTAATTTAGTTTAATTTCGGTTTTTCAAACATTTTATTTTAAAGCAAATTTTTGTTAAAGATTATTTATATCCAACTCTATAACTCGCTTATGGTTGGTCTTACAAAAGAAATGCAAATAACTATTTTGTTGGAAATTTTATCAGCTTTAATTTTGAAAGAAAGATAAAAATTGATAGGAGTAATTGTTTTCGAGATATAAGCAAAAAACCAAAGTGAAAACTGTTACAGTTACTGAACAAAAATGTAATTCAGTTTTCAATGTTTGAGACGAAGACGAAAATGCAGCATTTAAAAACGACTCTGAAGACTTCAGTGACTTTTATGTCACCTCCTTTTTCTTCTAATAGAGTATTGGTCCCAATAAATTAAGTGTATTTTAATTCACAAGACATTTTCTGTTAAAGCACTTTTTTTTTAAATATTAATTATTTTCAAACTTCTATCTCGCTTATGGTTAGTCCTACATAAAAAATGCAAATAACTATTTTGTAGGAAATTTTATCAGCTTTAATTTTAGTAAAAAGATAAAAATTGATAGGAGTAACTGTTTTCGAGATATAAGCAAGAAACTGTTACCTTAATTAAGCGCTTGCATATAAGCAAATTTAGTAATATTAGTATTATTATTATTAATGTTATTGTTATTAATATGACGACTAAAGACAACTCTAAGACTTTTGTAACTTTTATGTCTTCTCCTTTTTCCTCTACTAAAGTGTTAGACACAATTAATTTAGTTTAATTCCGGTTTTTCAAGCATTTTATTTTAAAGCAAATTTTTGTTAAATATTATTTATATCCAACTCTATAACTCGTTTATGCTTGGTCCTACAAGAAAAATGTTAATAACTATTTGGTTGGAAATTTTATCAGCTTTAATTTTGAAAGAAAGATAAAATTTGATAGGAGTAACTGTTTTCGAGATATAAGCAAAAAACCAATAAGAAAACTGTAACTGTTACTGAACAAAAATGTAACTCAGTTTTCAATGTTTGAGACAAAGACAAAAATGCAGCATTTAAAAACGACTCTGAAGACGTCAGTGACTTTTATGTCACCTCCTTTTTCTTCTAATAAAGTATTGGACCCAATAAATTAAGTGTATTTTAAATCACAAGACATTTTCTGTTAAAGCACTTTTTTTTTAAATATTAATTATTTTCAAACTTATATCTCGCTTATGGTTAGTCCTACATGAAAAATGCAAATAACTATTTTGTAGGAAATTTTATCAGCTTTAATTTTAGTAAACAAATAAAAATTGATAGGAGTAACTGTTTTCGAGATATAAGCTAGAAACCAAAAAACTGTTACATTAATTAAGCGCTTGCATATAAGCAAATTTAGTACTATTAGTATTATTATTATTAATGTTATTGTTATTAATATGACGACTAAAAACGACTCTGAAGGCTTTAGTGACCTTTATGTCTTCTCCTTTTTCCTCTACTAAAGTGTTAGACACAATTAATTTGGTTTAATTTTAGTTTTTTAAACATTTTATTTTAAAAAAAATTTTTGTTAAAGATTATTTATATCCAACTCTATAACTCGCTTATGGTTGGTCCTACAAAAAAATGCAAATAACTATTTTGTAGGAAATGTTATCAGCTTTAATTTTGAAAAAAAGATAAAAATTGATAGAAGTAACTGTTTTCGAGATATAAGCAAGAAACCAATAAGAAAACTGTAACTGTTACTGAACAAAAATGTAATTCAGTTTTCAATGTTTGAGACGAAGACGAAAATGCAGCATTATTATTATTATTAATGTTATTGTTATTAATATGACGACTAAAAACGACTCTGAAGTCTTTGGTGACTTTTATGTCTTCTCCTTTTTCCTATACTAAAGTGTTAGACTCAATTAATTTAGTTTAATTTCGGTTTTCCAAACATTATATTTTAAAGCAAATTTTTGTTAAAGATTATTTATATCCAACTCTATAACTCGCTTATGGTTGGTCTTACAAAAGAAATGCAATTAACTATTTTGTAGGAAATTTTATCAGCTTTAATTTTGAAAGAAAGATAAAAATTGATAGGAGTAATTGTTTTCGAGATATAAGCAAAAAACCAAAGTAAAAACTGTTACAGTTACTGAACAAAAATGTAATTCAGTTTTCAATGTTTGAGACGAAGACGAAAATGCAGCATTTAAAAACGACTCTGAAGACTTCAGCGACTTTTATGTCACCTCCTTTTTCTTCTAATATAGTATTGGACCCAATAAATTAAGTGTATTTTAAATCACAAGACATTTTCTGTTAAAGCACTTTTTTTTTAAATATTAATCATTTTTAAACTTATATCTCGCTTATGCTTAGTCTTACATGAAAAATGCAAATAACTATTTTGTAGAAAATTTTATCAGCTTTAATTTTAGTAAAAAGATAAAAATTGATATAAGTAACTGTTTTCCAGATATAAGCAAGAAAACAAAAAACTGTTACCTTAATTAAGCGTTTGCATGTAAGCAAATTTAGTACTATTAGTATTTTTATTAATGTTATTGTTATTAATATGACGACTAAAGACGACTCTGAAACCTTTAGTGACCTTTATCTCTTCTCCTTTTTCCTCTACTAAAGTGTTAGACACAATTAATTTAGTTTAATTTTAGTTTTTCAAACATTTTATTTTAAAGCAAGTTTTTGTTAAATATTATTTATACCCAACTCTATAACTCGCTTATGGTTGGTCCTACAAGAAAAATGCAAATAACTATTTTGTAGGAAATTTTATCAGCTTTAATTTTGAAATAAAGATAAAAATTGTTAGGAGTAACTGTTTTCGAGATATAAGCAAAAAACCAATAAGAAAACTGTAACTGTTACTGAACAAAAATGTAATTCAGTTTTCAATGTTTGAGACGAAGACGAAAATGCAGCATTATTATTATTATTGATGTTATTGTTATTAATATGACGACTAAAAACGACTCTGAAGACTTTGGTGACTTTTATGTCTTCTCCTTTTTCCTATACTAAAGTGTTAGACTCAATTAATTTAGTTTAATTTCGGTTTTTCAAACATTATATTTTAAAGCAAATTTTTGTTAAAGATTATTTATATCCAACTCTATAACTCGCTTATGGTTGGTCTTACAAAAGAAATGCAAATAACTATTTTGTAGGAAATTTTATCAGCTTTAATTTTGAAAGAAAGATAAAAATTGATAGGAGTAATTGTTTTCGAAATATAAGCAAAAAACCAAAGTAAAAACTCTTACAGTTACTGAACAAAAATGTAAGTTTTCGAGATATAAGCAAGAAACTGTTACCTTAATTAAGCGCTTGCATATAAGCAAATTTAGTACTATTAGTATTATTATTATTAATGTTATTGTTATTGATATGACGACTAAGAACGACTCTCAAGACTTTGGTGACTTTTATGTCACCTCCTTTTTCTTCTAATAAAGTATTGGACCCAATAAATTAAGTGTATTTTAAATCACAAGACATTTTCTGTTAAAGCACTTTTTTTTTAAATATTAATTATTTTTAAACTTATATCTCGCTTATGGTTAGTCCTATATGATAAATGCAAATTACTATTTTGTAGGAAATTTTATTTTTTAGTTTTTCAAACATTTTATTTTAAAGCAAGTTTTTGTTAAATATTATTTATATCCAACTCTATAACTCGCTTATGGTTGGTCCTTCAAGAAAAATGCAAATAACTATTTTGTAGGAAATTTTATCAGCTTTAATTTTGAAAGAAAGATAAAAATTGATAGGAATAATTGTTTTCGAGATATAAGCAAAAAACCAAAGTGAAAACTGTTACAGTTACTAAACAAAAATGTAATTCAGTTTTCAACGTTTGAGACGAAGACGAAAATGCAGCATTTAAAAACGACTCTGAAGACTTCTGTGACTTTTAAGTCACCTCCTTTTTCTTCTAATAATGTATTGGACCCAATAAATTAAGTGTATTTTAAATCACATGACATTTTCTGTTAAAGCACTTTTTTTTAAATATTGATTATTTTCAAACTTATATCTCGCTTATGGTTAGTCCTACATGAAAAATGCAAATAACTATTTTGTAGGAAATTTTATCAGCTTTAATTTTAGTAAAAAGATGAAAATTGATAGGAGTAACTGTTTTCGAGATATAAGCAAGAAACCAATAAACTGTTACCTTAATAAAGCGCTTGCTTATAAGCAAATTTAGTACTATTAGTATTATTATTATTAATGTTATTGTTATTAATATGACGACTAAAAACAACTCTCAAAACTTTGGTGACTTTTATGTCTTCTCCTTTTTCCTCAACTAAAGTGTTAGTCTTAATTAATTTAGTTTAATTTCGGTTTTTCAAACATTTTATTTTAAAGCAAATTTTTGTTAAAGATTATTTATATCCAACTTTATAACTCGCTTATGGTTGGTCCTACAAAAAAAATGCCAATAACTATTTTGTAGGAAATTTTATCAGCTTTGATTTTGAAAGAAAGATAAAAATTGATAGGAGTAACTGTTTTCGAGATATAAGCAAAAAACCAATAAGAAAACTGTAACTGTTACTAAACAAAAATGTAATTCAGTATTCAATGTTTGAGACAAAGACGAAAATGCAGCATTTAAAATCGACTCTGAAGACTTCAGTGACTTTTATGTCACCTCCTTTTTCTTCTAATAAAGTATTGGACCCATTAAATTAAGTGTATTTTAAATCACAAGACATTTTCTGTTAAAGCACTTTTTTTTTAATATTAATTATTTTCAAACTTATATCTCGCTTATGGTTAGTCCTACAAAAAAATGCCAATAACTATTTTGTAGGAAATTTTATCAGCTTTGATTTTGAAAGAAAGATAAAAATTGATAGGAGTAACTGTTTTCGAGATATAAGCAAAAAACCAATAAGAAAACTGAAACTGTTACTAAACAAAAATGTAATTCAGTTTTCAATGTTTGAGACGAAGACGAAAATGCAGCATTTAAAAACGACTCTGAAGACTTCTGTGACTTTTAAGTCACCTTCTTTTTCTTCTAATAATGTATTGGACCCAATAAATTAAGTGTATTTTAAATCACAAGACATTTTCTGTTAAAGCACTTTTTTTTTAAATATTGATTATTTTCAAACTTATATCTCGCTTATGGTTAGTCCTACATGAAAAATGCAAATAACTATTTTGTAGAAAATTTTATCAGCTTTAATTTTAGTAAAAAGATTAAAATTGATATAAGTAACTGTTTTCCAGATATAAGCAAGAAACCAAAAAACTGTTACCTTAATTAAGCGTTTGCATGTAAGCAAATTTAGTACTATTAGTATTATTATTAATGTTATTGTTATTAATATGACGACTAAAGACTAAATTAAACTAAATTAATTGTGTCTAACACTTTAGTATAGGAAAAAGGAGAAGACATAAAAGTCACCAAAGTCTTCAGAGTCGTTTTTAGTCGTCATATTAATAACAATAACATTAATAATAATAATACTAATAGTACTAAATTTGCTTATATGCAAGCGCTTTATTAAAGTAACAGTTTTTTGGTTTCTTGCTTATATCTCGAAAACAGTTACTCCTATCAATTTTTATCTGTTTACTAAAATTAAAGCTGATAAAATTTTTTACAAAATAGTTATTTGCATTTTTCATGTAGGACTAACCTTAAGCGAGATATAAGTTTGAAAATAATCAATATTTAAAAAAAAAGTGCTTTAACAGAAAATGTCTTGTGATTTAAAATACACTTAATTTATTGGGTCCAATACATTATTAGAAGAAAAAGGAGGTGACTTAAAAGTCACAGAAGTCTTCAGAGTCGTTTTTAAATGCTGCATTTTCGTCTTCGTCTCAAACATTGAAAACTGAATTACATTTTTGTTTAGTAACTGTAACAGTTTTCACTTTGGTTTTTTGCTTATATCTCGAAAACAATTATTCCTATCAATTTTTATCTTTCTTTCAAAATTAAAGCTGATAAAATTTCCTACAAAATAGTTATTTGCATTTTTCATGTAGGACTAACCATAAGCGAGATATAAGTTTGAAAATAATTAATATTAAAAAAAAGTGCTTTAACAGAAAATGTCTTGTGATTTAAAATACACTTAATTTAATGGGTCCAATACTTTATTAGAAGAAAAAGGAGGTGACATAAAAGTCACTGAAGTCTTCAGAGTCGATTTTAAATGCTGCATTTTCGTCTTTGTCTCAAACATTGAATACTGAATTACATTTTTGTTTAGTAACAGTTACAGTTTTCTTATTGGTTTTTTGCTTATATCTCGAAAACAGTTACTCCTATCAATTTTTATCTTTCTTTCAAAATCAAAGCTGATAAAATTTCCTACAAAATAGTTATTGGCATTTTTTTTGTAGGACCAACCATAAGCGAGTTATAGAGTTGGATATAAATAATCTTTAACAAAAATTTGCTTTAAAATAAAATGTTTGAAAAACCGAAATTAAACTAAATTAATTAAGACTAACACTTTAGTTGAGGAAAAAGGAGAAGACATAAAAGTCACCAAAGTTTTGAGAGTTGTTTTTAGTCGTCATATTAATAACAATAACATTAATAATAATAATACTAATAGTACTAAATTTGCTTATATGCAAGCGCTTTATTAAGGTAACAGTTTATTGGTTTCTTGCTTATATCTCGAAAACAGTTACTCCTATCAATTTTTATCTTTTTACTAAAATTAAAGCTGATAAAATTTCCTACAAAATAGTTATTTGTATTTTTCTTGTAGGACCAAGCATAAGCGAGTTATAGAGATAGATATAAATAATATTTAACAAAAATTTGCTTTAAAATAAAATGTTTGAAATACTGAAATTAAACTAAATTAATTGTGTCTAACACTTTAGTATAGGAAAAAGGAGAAGACATAAAAGTCACCAAAGTCTTCAGAGTCGTTTTTAGTCGTCATATTAATAACAATAACATTAATAATAATAATACTAATAGTACTAAATTTGCTTATATGCAAGCGCTTTATTAAGGTAACAGTTTTTTGGTTTCTTGCTTATATCTCGAAAACAGTTACTCCTATCAATTTTTATCTGTTTACTAAAACTAAAGCTGATAAAATTTCCTACAAAATAGTTATTTGCATTTTTCATGTAGGACTAACCATAAGCGAGATATAAGTTTGAAAATAATCAATATTTAAAAAAAAGTGCTTTAACAGAAAATGTCTTGTGATTTAAAATACACTTAATTTATTGGGTCCAATACATTATTAGAAGAAAAAGGAGGTGACTTAAAAGTCACAGAAGTCTTCAGAGTCGTTTTTAAATGCTGCATTTTCGTCTTCGTCTCAAACATTGAAAACTGAATTACATTTTTGTTTAGTAACTGTAACAGTTTTCACTTTGGTTTTTTGCTTTTATCTCGAAAACAATTATTCCTATCAATTTTTATCTTTCTTTCAAAATTAAAGCTGATAAAATTTCCTACAAAATAGTTATTTGCATTTTTCTTGTAGGACCAACCATAAGCGAGTTATAGAGTTGGATATAAATAATATTTAACAAAAACTTGCTTTAAAATAAAATGTTTGAAAAACTAAAAAATAAAATTTCCTACAAAATAGTAATTTGCATTTTTCATATAGGACTAACCATAAGCGAGATATAAGTTTAAAAATAATTAATATTTAAAAAAAAAGTGCTTTAACAGAAAATGTCTTGTGATTTAAAATACACTTAATTTATTGTGTCCAATACTTTATTAGAAGAAAAAGGAGGTGACATAAAAGTCACCAAAGTCTTGAGAGTCGTTCTTAGTCGTCATATCAATAACAATAACATTAATAATAATAATACTAATAGTACTAAATTTGCTTATATGCAAGCGCTTTATTAAGGTAACAGTTTATTGGTTTCTTGCTTATATCTCGAAAACAGTTACTCCTATCAATTTTTATCTTTTTACTAAAATTAAAGCTGATAAAATTTCCTACAAAATAGTTATTTGTATTTTTCTTGTAGGACCAAGCATAAGCGAGTTATAGAGATAGATATAAATAATATTTAACAAAAATTTGCTTTAAAATAAAATGATTGAAATACTGAAATTAAACTAAATTAATTGTGTCTAACACTTTAGTATAGGAAAAAGGAGAAGACATAAAAGTCACCAAAGTCTTCAGAGTCGTTTTTAGTCGTCATATTAATAACAATAACATTAATAATAATAATACTAATAGTACTAAATTTGCTTATACGCAAGCGCTTTATTAAGGTAACAGTTTTTTGGTTTCTTGCTTATATCTCGAAAACAGTTACTCCTATCAATTTTTATCTGTTTACTAAAATTAAAGCTGATAAAATTTCCTACAAAATAGTTATTTGCATTTTTCATGTAGGACTAACCATAAGCGAGATAAAAGTTTGAAAATAATCAATATTTAAAAAAAAGTGCTTTAACAGAAAATGTCATGTGATTTAAAATACACTTAATTTATTGGGTCCAATACATTATTAGAAGAAAAAGGAGGTGTCTTAAAAGTCACAGAAGTCTTCAGAGTCGTTTTTGAATGCTGCATTTTCGTCTTCGTCTCAAACATTGAAAACTGAATTACATTTTTGTTTAGTAACTGTAACAGTTTTCACTTTGGTTTTTTGCTTATATCTCGAAAACAATTATTCCTATCAATTTTTATCTTTCTTTCAAAATTAAAGCTGATAAAATTTCCTACAAAATAGTTATTTGCATTTTTCTTGTAGGACCAACCATAAGCGAGTTATAGAGTTGGATATAAATAATATTTAACAAAAACTTGCTTTAAAATAAAATGTTTGAAAAACTAAAAAATAAAATTTCCTACAAAATAGTAATTTGCATTTTTCATATAGGACTAACCATAAGCGAGATATAAGTTTAAAAATAATTAATATTTACAAAAAAAGTGCTTTAACAGAAAATATCTTGTGATTTAAAATACACTTAATTTATTGGGTCCAATACTTTATTAGAAGAAAAAGGAGGTGACATAAAAGTCACCAAAGTCTTGAGAGTCGTTCTTAGTCGTCATATCAATAACAATAACATTAATAATAATAATACTAATAGTACTAAATTTGCTTATAAGCAAGCGCTTAATTAAGGTAACAGTTTCTTGCTTATATCTCGAAAACTTACATTTTTGTTCAGTAACTGTAACAGTTTTTACTTTGGTTTTTTGCTTATATCTCGAAAACAATTACTCCTATCAATTTTTATCTTTTTTTCAAAATTAAAGCTGATAAAATTTCCTACCAAATAGTTATTTGCATTTTTTTTGTAAGACCAACCATAAGCGAGTTATAGAGTTGGATATAAATAATCTTTAACAAAAATTTGCTTTAAAATATAATGTTTGAAAAACCGAAATTAAACTAAATTAATTGAGTCTAACACTTTAGTATAGGAAAAAGGAGAAGACATAAAAGTCACCAAAGACTTCAGAGTCGTTTTTAGTCGTCATATTAATAACAATAACATTAATAATAATAATAATGCTGCATTTTCGTCTTCGTCTCAAATATTGAAAACTGAATTCCATTTTTGTTCAGTAACAGTTACAGTTTTCTTATTGGTTTCTTGCTTATATCTCGAAAACAGTTACTTCTATCAATTTTTATCTTTTTTTCAAAATTAAAGCTGATAACATTTCCTACAAAATAGTTATTTGCATTTTTTTGTAGGACCAACCATAAGCGAGTTATAGAGTTGGATATAAATAATCTTTAACAAAAATTTTCTTTAAAATAAAATGTTTGAAAAACTAAAATTAAACCAAATTAATTGTGTCTAACACTTTAGTAGAGGAAAAAGGAGAAGACATAAAAGTCACTAAAGTC
>NC_087394.1:18832114-18922114 GCF_031307605.1 Tribolium castaneum | reverse complement strand
TTTTAGCACAAAACAAAAGATTTGCGTTATAGTCTTAAAGCTGATTCATGCCACAGTTTGGATAAAAACCAAATATTTTTGTTAATTCATTGTTACAAACAAGAAACCTTAGATCAAAGAAACTGAAAACCCCTTATTCAGGCACAGAAATTCGAATTACGTTTCAGTCTGGACAAAAACTGCTTATTTTAGACGATCTTTTGTCTTGAACACGAAAACTTACATTAAAAAGATTAAAAACGTCTTATTCTGGCTGAAAACTGCAAATTATATATTACTCTAGATAAAAGCAATTTATCCTGATTACTCCTTTACTTAAAATAGAGTAAACTTGTATAAAACTTAATGAAAACTTTAAATTTCGTCTCAAAGAAATAATTTACATTATAGTTTTGACCAGCACTGTTTATTTCAAACGAATTTATGATTCGAAACTAATGAACTTTTATGGGGCAGATGCAAAACCACATATTACCATATAAAGCGTTGTTTTAAAGCAAAGTATTACCTTTTGCAACAAGAAATTTCACGTCAAAGAAACTGAAAACTTCGTATCCATGCATAAATATCGAATTACGTATCAGTTTAAGCAAATACAGCTTATTTTAAACGATTCCTTGCTATAAACAAGAAAAATTTTATCAAGCATATTGAAAACGTCTTATTCTCGAAAATAAGAGCAAATTATGTATCAGTTTTAACAAAAGCGGATTACTCTGTTTGATTCTATGCTTAGAGTAGAGTAAACTACTATAAAACGTAATTAAAACTCTATATTCAAGCTCAAAAGAACAAATTACGTTATAGTTTTGGCAAAAAAAAATATTTCGGACGATTACATACTTCGAAGTAAGCAAACTTTAATTGAACAAGTGCAAAAGCTAATACTTTGCTTTAAAATAACGATTTATGTGGTAATATGGTATTTTGCATCTGTCCTATAAAAGTTTACTCGTTTCGCTCCATTGAATCATTCGAAATAAATTATTTTAACACAACAGCGAAAATAATTTGTTTTTGTTTAAACTGTTACATAAGTCGCTTTTATAAAACGAACTAAGACGTTTGGCATTTGTTTAGTGAAAGTTTTCTCGTTTGGGGGCATAAAATCGTTTGAAATTAACAGTTCTGGTCAAAACTATAACGTAAATTATTTCTTTGAGACGAAATTTAAAGTTTTCATTAAGTTTTATACAAGTTTGCTCTATTCTAAGCAAAGGAGTAATCAGGATAAACTGCTTTTATCCAAAGTAATACATAATTTGCAGTTTTGAGCCAGAATAAGACGTTTTTAATCTTTTTAATGTAAGTTTTCGTGTTCAAAAGAAAGAATCGTCTAAAAACAGCAATTTGTGTCTAGACTGAAACGTAATTTGATTTTCTGGGCCTGAATAAGAGGTTTTCAGTTTCTTTGATGTAAGGTTTCTTGTTTGTAACAATGAATAAACGAAAATCATTGGTTTTAATCCAAACTGTGACACAAATCGTTTTTTAAAGGCGAAATCAGACGTTTTGCCTCTGTTCAGTGAAAGTATACTGGTTTCAAAGCATAGAATCGTTTGAAATTAACAGTTCTCGTCAAGACTATAACGCAAATCTTTAAAGTGATACAAAGAAATAATTTACGTTATAGTTTTGACCAGAACTGTTAATTTCAAACGATTTTATGCCCCCAAACGAGAAAACTTTCAATAAACAGATGCCAAACGTCTTAGTTCGTTTTATAAAAGCGACTTATGTTACAGTTTAAACAAAAACAAATTATTTTCGTTGTTGTTGTGTCAAAATAATTTATTTCGAATGATTCAATGGAGCGAAACGAGTAAACTTTTATAGGACAGATGCAAAATACCATATTACCACATAAATCGTTATTTTAAAGCAAAGTATTAGCTTTTGCACTTGTTCAATTAAAGTTTGCTTACTTCGAAGTATGTAATCGTCCGAAATATTTTTTTTTGCCAAAACTATAACGTAATTTGTTCTTTTGAGCTTGAATATAGAGTTTTCATTACGTTTTATAGTAGTTTACTCTACTCTAAGCATAGAATCAAACAGAGTAATCCGCTTTTGTCAAAACTGATACATAATTTGCTCTTATTTTCGAGAATAAGACGTTTTCAATATGCTTGATAAAATTTTTCTTGTTTATAGCAATGAATCGTTTAAAATAAGCTGTATTTGCCTAAACTGATACGTAGTTCGTTATTTATGCATGGATACGAAGTTTTCAGTTTCTTTGACGTGAAATTTCTTGTTGCAAAAGGTAATACTTTGCTTTAAAACAACGCTTTATATGGTAATATGTGGTTTTGCATCTGCCCCATAAAAGTTCATTAGTTTCGAATCATAAATTCGTTTGAAATAAACAGTGCTGGTCAAAACTATAACGTAAATTATTTCTTTGAGACTAAATTTAAAGTTTTCATTAAGTTTTATACAAGTTTACTCTATTCTAAGTAAAGGAGTAATCAGGATAAATTGCTTTTATCTAGAGTAATATATAATTTGCAGTTTTCAGCCAGAATAAGACGTTTTTAATCTTTTTAATGTAAGTTTTCGTGTTCAAAACAAAGGCTGAAACGTAATTCGAATTTCCGTGCCTAAATAAGGGGTTTTCAGTTTCTTTGATGTAAGGTTTCTTGTTTGTAACAATGAATTAACAAAAATAATTGGTTTTTATCCAAACTGTGTCATGAATCAGCTTCAAGACTATAACGCAAATCTTTTGTTTGGTGCTAAAATAAGACGTTTTTAGTCAGTTTGATATAAATTTTCTTGTTCAAAGCAAAATATTGTCGAAAATCAACCGTTTTTGTCTAAACTGATACAAAATTCGGTGGTTTGTGTCCGAATACAAAGTTTTCAGATTCTTTAATGTTAGGTTTGCTGCTTCTAACAAAGAATCAACGAAAATATTTTGTTTTAATACAAACTGCAATATAAAATGTCTTTATAGGACAAAACATGATGTTTGGCATCTGTTTAATAAAAATTTACTCGTTTGGAAGCATAGAATCATTCCAAATAAGCTATTCTCGTCGAAACTATAATGTAATTAGTATTTTGTGCTAGAATACAGCGTTTTTGTTAGATTTATTAACAATTTTGTCTATTTTAAGCAATGAAACGAATAGGATTAGCTGCCTTTATCCAAAGTGATACATAAATTGCTCTTTTATGCCAGATTAATACGTTTTTAGTCTGTTCGATGTAAGTTTTCTTGTTCAAAGCAAAAGATCGTCTAAAATAAGCCGTTTTTGTTTGAACTGATGAACAATTCAGACTGAGAGTCAACAAAAATAATTTATTTTAATCCAAACTGATACTTTTTGACCCTATAAGAGTCCTATAAGAGTCCGAGATACGCCGTTCTCGTCAAGTCTATAACGTAATTCGTTTTTTTGTGTCAGAATACGACGTTTTCTGTCTGTTTAATATAAGTTTTTAATAATAATAATAATAATAACAATAATAATAATAATAATAATAATAATAATAATAATAATAATAATAATAATAATAATAATAATAAAAATAACAATACTAATAATAGTAATAATAATAATAATAATAATAAAAATAATAATAGTAATAAAAGTAAGCTTAGTTTTCTAAGCAAACATGAAGCTCTTTTTGTGTTATATGAGCGTTTTCTCATTTCTATGCAAGAAATCATCTGTGATCTGTGTTTTTAGGCAAGAAATTGTCTAAAATTAATAACTCATTTTAAAACTGGTATAAAAACATTTACTATACAAAAGTTAATAATAATAATAATAATAATAATAATAATAGTAATAAAAAATAATAATAATAATAGTAATAATAATAATAATAATAATAATAATAATAATAATAATAATAATAATAATAATGATAATAATACTTATAATATTGAATTTCTTTCTAAATTAAAGCTTAGTTTTTCTAAGCAAAAATGATGCTTATTTTGTGTTATCTGAGCGTTTTCTCATTTCTATGCAAGAGATCATCTGTGATCTGTGTTTTTAGGCAATAAATTGTCTAAATTAATATAACTCATTTTAAAACTGGTATAAAAACATTTACTATACAAAAGTTATAATCGGTTTTTAATAATAATAATATTAATAATAATAATAATAATAGTAATAATAATAATAATAATAATAATAATAATAAATATAATAATAATAGTAGTAATAAAAGTAAGCTTAGTTTTCTAAGCAAAAATGAAGCTTATTTTGTGTTATATGAGCGTTTTCTCATTTCTATGCAAAAGATCATGTGTGATCTGTGTTTTTAGGCAATCTAAGCCATTTTATAGTTTTTAGGCAAGAAATTGGCTAAAATGAATCACTCATTTTAAAACTGGTATAAAAACAATACTATACAAAAGTTATAATCGGTTTTTAATAATAATAATAATAATAATAATAATAATAATAATAATAATAATAATAACAATAATAATAATAATAATAAAAATAATAATAATAATAATAACAATAATAATAATAATTAAAATAATAATAATAGTAATAAAAGTAAGCTTAGTTTTCTAAGCAAAAATAAAGCTTATTTTGTGTGTTATATGAGCGTTTTTAGGCAAGAAATTGTTTAAAATTAATAACTCATTTTAAAACTGGTATAAAAACATTTACTATACAAAAGTTAATAATAATAATAATAATAATAATAATAATAATAATAGTAATAAAAGAAATAATAATAATAATAATAATAATAATAATAATAATAATAATAATAATAATAATAATACTTATAATAATGAATTTCTTTCTAAATTAAAGCTTAGTTTTTCTAAGCAAAAATGATGCTTATTTTGTGTTATCTGAGCGTTTTCTCATTTCTATGCAAGAGATCATCTGTGATCTGTGTTTTTAAACAAGAAATTGTCTAAAATTAATAACTCATTTTAAAACTGGTATAAAAACATTTACTATACAAAAGTTATAATCGGTTTTTAATAATAATAATATTAATAATAATAATAATAATAATAATAATAATAATAATAATAATAATAATAATAATAATAATAATAATAATAATAGTAATAATAATAATAATAATAATAAAAATAATAATAATAGTAGTAATAAAAGTAAGCTTAGTTTTCTAAGCAAAAATGAAGCTTATTTTGTGTTATTTGAGCGTTTTATCATTTCTATGCAAAAGATCATGTGTGATGTGTGTTTTAGGCAATCTAAGCCATTTTATAGTTTTTAATATTTAACAAAAATTTGCTTTAAAATAAAATGTTTGAAAAACTGAAATTAAACTAAATTAATTGTGTCTAACACTTTAGTAGAGGAAAAAGGAGGAAACATAAAAGTCACTAAAGTCTTAGAGTTGTCTTTAGTCGTCATATTAATAACAATAACATTTATAATAACAATACTAGTAGTACTAAATTTGCTTATATGCAAGCGCTTAATTAAAGTAACAGTTTTTTTGTTTTTTGCTTATATCTCGAAAACAGTTACTCCTATCAATTTTTACTTTTTCACCAAAATTAAAGGTGATAAAATTTCCTACAAAATAGTTATTTGCATTTTTCATGTAGAACTAACCATAAGCGAGATATAAGTTTGAAAGTAATTAATAATTAAAAAAAAGTGTTTTAACAGAAAATGTTTTGTGATTTATAATACACTTAATTTATTGGGTCCAATACTTTATTAGAAGAAAAAGGAGGTGACATAAAAGTCACTGAAGTTTTCAGAGTCGTTTTTAAATGCTGCATTTTTGTCTTCGTCTCAAACATTGAAAATTGAATTACATTTTTGTTTAGTAACAGTTACAGTTTTCTTATTGGTTTTTTGCTTATATCTCGAAAACAGTTACTCCTATCAAATTTTATCTTTCTTTCACAATTAAAGCTAATAAAATTTCCAACAAAATAGTTATTTGCACCTCCTTTTTCTTCTAATTAAGTATTGGACCCAATAAATTAAGTGTATTTTAAATCACAAGACATTTTCTGTTAAAACACATTTTTTTTTAATTATTAATTATTTTCAAACTTATATCTCGCTTATGGTTTGTTCTACATGAAAAATGCAAATAACTATTTTGCAGGAAATTTTATCATCTTTAATTTTGGTGAAAAGTTAAAAATTGATAGGAGTAACTGTTTTCGAGATATAAGCAAGAAACCAAAAAACTATTACCTTAATGCAGCGTTTGCATATAAGCAAATTTAGTTCTATTAGTTTATTAATGTTATTGTTATTAATATGACGACTAAAGACGATTCTGAAACCTTTAAAGACTTTTATGTCTTCTCCTTTTTCCTCCACTAAAGTGTTAGACACAATTAATTTAGTTTAATTTCAGTTTTTCAAACATTTTATTTTAAAGCAAATTTTTGTTAAAAATTATTTATATTCATCTCTATAACTCGCTTATGCTTGGTCCTACAAGAAAAATGCAAATAATTACTTTGTTGGAAATTTTATCAGCTTTAATTTTGAAAGAAAGATAAAATTTGATAGGTGTAACTGTTTTCGAGATATAAGCTAGAAACCAAAAAACTGTTACATTAATTAAGCGCTTGCATATAAGCAAATTTAGTACTATTAGTATTATTATTATTAATGTTATTGTTATTAATATGACGACTAAAAACGACTCTGAAGACTTTAGTGACTTTTATGTCTTCTCCTTTTTCCTCTACTAAAGTGTTAGACACAATTAATTTGGTTTAATTTTAGTTTTTCAAACATTTTATTTTAAAGAAAATTTTTGTTAAAGATTATTTATATCCAACTCTATAACTCGCTTATGGTTGGTCCTACAAAAAAATGCAAATAACTATTTTGTAGGAAATGTTATCAGCTTTAATTTTGAAAAAAAGATAAAAATTGATAGAAGTAACTGTTTTCGAGATATAAGCAAGAAACCAATAAGAAAACTGTAACTGTTACTGAACAAAAATGGAATGCAGTTTTCAATATTTGAGACGAAGACGAAAATGCAGCATTATTATTATTATTAATGTTATTGTTATTAATATGACGACTAAAAACGACTCTGAAGTCTTTGGTGACTTTTATGTCTTCTCCTTTTCCTATACTAAAGTGTTAGACTCAATTAATTTAGTTTAATTTCGGTTTTTCAAACATTATATTTTAAAGCAAATTTTTGTTAAAGATTATTTATATCCAACTCTATAACTCGCTTATGGTTGGTCTTACAAAAAAAATGCAAATAACTATTTTGTAGGAAATTTTATCAGCTTTAATTTTGAAAAAAAGATAAAAATTGATAGGAGTAATTGTTTTCGAGATATAAGCAAAAAACCAAAGTAAAAACTGTTACAGTTACTGAACAAAAATGTAAGTTTTTGAGATATAAGCAAGAAACTGTTACCTTAATTAAGCGCTTGCATATAAGCAAATTTAGTACTATTAGTATTATTATTATTAATGTTATTGTTATTGATATGACGACTAAGAACGACTCTCAAGACTTTGGTGACTTTTATGTCACCTCCTTTTTTTTCTAATAAAGTATTGAACCCAATAAATTAAGTGTATTTTAAATCACAAGACATTTTCTGTAAAACACTTTTTTTTAAATATTAATTATTTTTAAACTTATATCTCGCTTATGGTTAGTCCTACATAAAAAATGCAAATTACTATTTTGTAGGAAATTTTATTTTTTAGTTTTTCAAACATTTTATTTTAAAGCAAGTTTTTGTTAAATATTATTTATATCCAACTCTATAACTCGCTTATGGTTGGTCCTACAAGAAAAATGCAAATAACTATTTTGTAGGGAATTTTATCAGCTTTAATTTTGAAAAAAAGATAAAAATTAATAGGAGTAACTGTTTTCGAGATATAAGCAAAAAACCAATAAGAAAACTGTAACTGTTACTGAACAAAAATGTAATTCAGTTTTCAATGTTTGAGACGAAGACGAAAATGCAGCATTTAAAAACGACTCTGAAGACTTCTGTGACTTTTAAGTCACCTCCTTTTTCTTCTAATAATGTATTGGACCCAATAAATTAAGTGTATTTTAAATCACATGACATTTTCTGTTAAAGCACTTTTTTTTAAATATTGATTATTTTCAAACTTATATCTCGCTTAAGGTTAGTCCTACATGAAAAATGCAAATAACTATTTTGTAGGAAATTTTATCAGCTTTAATTTTAGTAAACAGATAAAAATTGAGAGGAGTAACTGTTTTCGAGATATAAGCAAGAAACCAAAAAACTGTTACCTTAATAAAGCGCTTGCATATAAGCAAATTTAGTACTATTAGTATTATTATTATTAATGTTATTGTTATTAATATGACGACTAAAAACGACTCTGAAGACTTTGGTGATTTTTATGTCTTCTCCTTTTTCCTATACTAAAGTGTTAGACACAATTAATTTAGTTTAATTTCAGTATTTCAAACATTTTATTTTAAAGCAAATTTTTGTTAAATATTATTTATATCTATCTCTATAACTCGCTTATGCTTGGTCCTACAAGAAAAATACAAATAACTATTTTGTAGGAAATTTTATCAGCTTTAATTTTAGTAAAAAGATAAAAATTGATAGGAGTAACTGTTTTCGAGATATAAGCAAGAAACCAATAAACTGTTACCTTAATAAAGTGCTTGCATATAAGCAAATTTAGTACTATTAGTATTATTATTATTAATGTTATTGTTATTGATATGACGACTAAGAACGACTCTCAAGACTTTGGTGACTTTTATGTCACCTCCTTTTTCTTCTAATAAAGTATTGGACCCAATAAATTAAGTGTATTTTAAATCACAAGACATTTTCTGTTAAAGCACTTTTTTTTAAATATTAATTATTTTTAAACTTATATCTCGCTTATGGTTAGTCTTATATGAAAAATGCAAATTACTACTTTGTAGGAAATTTTATTTTTTAGTTTTTCAAACATTTTATTTTAAAGCAAGTTTTTGTTAAATATTATTTATATCCAACTCTATAACTCGCTTATGGTTGGTCCTACTCGTACATGAAAAATGCAAATAACTATTTTGTAGGAAATTTTATCAGCTTTAATTTTGAAAGAGAGATAAAAATTGATAGGAGTAATTGTTTTCGAGATATAAGCAAAAAACCAAAGTAAAAACTGTTACAGTTACTGAACAAAAATGTAATTCAGTTTTCAATGTTTGAGACGAAGACGAAAATGCAGCATTTAAAAACGACTCTGAAGACTTCAGCGACTTTTATGTCACCTCCTTTTTCTTCTAATAAAGTATTGGACCCAATAAATTAAGTGTATTTTAAATCACAAGACATTTTCTGTTAAAGCACTTTTTTTTTAAATATTAATAATTTTTAAACTTATATCTCGCTTATGGTTAGTCTTACATGAAAAATGCAAATAACTATTTTGTAGAAAATTTTATCGGCTTTAATTTTAGTAAAAAGATAAAAATTGATATAAGTAACTGTTTTCCAGATATAAGCAAGAAACCAAAAAACTGTTACCCTAATTAAGCGTTTGCATGTAAGCAAATTTAGTACTATTAGTATTATTATTAATGTTATTGTTATTAATATGACGACAAAAGACGACTCTGAAACCTTTAGTGACCTTTATGTCTTCTCCTTTTTCCTCTACTAAAGTGTTAGACACAATTAATTTAGTTTAATTTTAGTTTTTCAAACATTTTATTTTAAAGCAAGTTTTTGTTAAATATTATTTATATCCAACTCTATAACTCGCTTATGGTTGGTCCTACAAGAAAAATGCAAATAACTATTTTGTAGGAAATTTTATCAGCTTTAATTTTGAAAGAAAGATAAAAATTGGTAGGAGTAACTGTTTTCGAGATATAAGCAAAAAACCAATAAGAAAACTGTAACTGTTACTGAACAAAAATGTAATTCAGTTTTCAATGTTTGAGACGAAGACGAAAATGCAGCATTATTATTATTATTAATGTTATTGTTATTAATATGACGACTAAAAACGACTTTGAAGCAAGAAACCAAAAAACTGTTACCTTAATAAAGCGCTTGAATATAAGCAAATTTAGTACTATTAGTATTATTATTATTAATGTTATTGTTATTAATATGACGACTAAAGACGACTCTGAAACATTTAGTGACTTTTATGTCTTCTCCTTTTTCCTATACTAAAGTGTTAGACCCAATTAATTTAGGTTAATTTCGGTTTTTCAAACATTTTATTTTAAAGCAAATTTTTGTTAAAGATTATTTATATCCAACTCTATAACTCGCTTATGGTTGGTCTTACAAAAGAAATGCAAATAACTATTTTGTAGGAAATTTTATCAGCTTTAATTTTGAAAGAAAGATAAAAATTGATAGGAGTAATTGTTTTCGAGATATAAGCAAAAAACCAAAGTGAAAACTGTTACAGTTACTGAACAAAAATGTAATTCAGTTTTCAATGTTTGAGACGAAGACGAAAATGCAGCATTTAAAAACGACTCTGAAGACTTCAGTGACTTTTATGTCACCTCCTTTTTCTTCTAATAGAGTATTGGTCCCAATAAATTAAGTGTATTTTAAATCACAAGACATTTTCTGTTAAAGCACTTTTTTTTTAAATATTAATTATTTTCAAACTTCTATCTCGCTTATGGTTAGTCCTACATAAAAAATGCAAATAACTATTTTGTAGGAAATTTTATCAGCTTTAATTTTAGTAAAAAGATAAAAATTGATAGGAGTAACTGTTTTCGAGATATAAGCAAGAAACTGTTACCTTAATTAAGCGCTTGCATATAAGCAAATTTAGTAATATTAGTATTATTATTATTAATGTTATTGTTATTAATAGGGCGACTAAAGACGACTCTGAAACATTTAGTGACTTTTATGTCTTTTCCTTTTTCCTCTACTAAAGTGTTAGACACAATTAATTTAGTTTAATTCCGGTTTTTCAAGCATTTTATTTTAAAGCAAATTTTTGTTAAAGATTATTTATATCCAACTCTATAACTCGCTTATGGTTGGTCTTACAAAAGAAATGCAAATAACTATTTTGTTGGAAATTTTATCAGCTTTAATTTTGAAAGAAAGATAAAAATTGATAGGAGTAATTGTTTTCGAGATATAAGCAAAAAACCAAAGTGAAAACTGTTACAGTTACTGAACAAAAATGTAATTCAGTTTTCAATGTTTGAGACGAAGACGAAAATGCAGCATTTAAAAACGACTCTGAAGACTTCAGTGACTTTTATGTCACCTCCTTTTTCTTCTAATAGAGTATTGGTCCCAATAAATTAAGTGTATTTTAAATCACAAGACATTTTCTGTTAAAGCACTTTTTTTTTAAATATTAATTATTTTCAAACTTCTATCTCGCTTATGGTTAGTCCTACATAAAAAATGCAAATAACTATTTTGTAGGAAATTTTATCAGCTTTTTAGTAAAAAGATAAAAATTGATAGGAGTAACTGTTTTCGAGATATAAGCAAGAAACTGTTACCTTAATTAAGCGCTTGCATATAAGCAAATTTAGTAATATTAGTATTATTATTATTAATGTTATTGTTATTAATAGGGCGACTAAAGACGACTCTGAAACATTTAGTGACTTTTATGTCTTTTCCTTTTTCCTCTACTAAAGTGTTAGACACAATTAATTTAGTTTAATTCCGGTTTTTCAAGCATTTTATTTTAAAGCAAATTTTTGTTAAATATTATTTATATCCAACTCTATAACTCGTTTATGCTTGGTCCTACAAGAAAAATGTTAATAACTATTTGGTTGGAAATTTTATCAGCTTTAATTTTGAAAGAAAGATAAAATTTGATAGGAGTAACTGTTTTCGATATATAAGCAAAAAACCAATAAGAAAACTGTAACTGTTACTGAACAAAAATGTACTCGTAACTCAGTTTTCAATGTTTGAGACAAAGACAAAAATGCAGCATTTAAAAACGACTCTGAAGACGTCAGTGACTTTTATGTCACCTCCTTTTTCTTCTAATAAAGTATTGGACCCAATAAATTAAGTGTATTTTAAATCACAAGACATTTTCTGTTAAAGCACTTTTTTTTTAAATATTAATTATTTTCAAACTTATATCTCGCTTATGGTTAGTCCTACATGAAAAATGCAAATAACTATTTTGTAGGAAATTTTATCAGCTTTAATTTTAGTAAACAAATAAAAATTGATAGGAGTAACTGTTTTCGAGATATAAGCAAGAAACCAAAAAACTGTTACCTTAATAAAGCGCTTGCATATAAGCAAATTTAGTACTATTAGTATTATTATTATTAATGTTATTGTTATTAATATGACGACTAAAAACGACTCTGAAGACTTTGGTGACATTTATGTCTTCTCCTTTTTCCTATACTAAAGTGTTAGACACAATTAATTTAGTTTAATTTCAGTATTTCAAACATTTTATTTTAAAGCAAATTTTTGTTAAATATTATTTATATCTATCTCTATAACTCGCTTATGCTTGGTCCTACAAGAAAAATACAAATAACTATTTTGTAGAAATTTTTATCAGCTTTAATTTTAGTAAAAAGATAAAAATTGATAGGAGTAACTGTTTTCGAGATATAAGCAAGAAACCAAAAAACTGTTACCTTAATAAAGCGCTTGCATATAAGCAAATTTAGTACTATTAGTATTATTATTATTAATGTTATTGTTATTAATATGACGACTAAAAACGACTCTCAAGACTTTGGTGACTTTTATGTCTTCTCCTTTTTCCTCAACTAAAGTGTTAGTTTTAATTAATTTAGTTTAATTTCGGTTTTTCAAACATTTTATTTTAAAGCAAATTTTTGTTAAAGATTATTTATATCCAACTCTATAACTCGCTTATGGTTAGTCCTACAAAAAAAATGCCAATAACTATTTTGTAGGAAATTTTATCAGCTTTGATTTTGAAAGAAAGATAAAAATTGATAGGAGTAACTGTTTTCGAGATATAAGCAAAAAACCAATAAGAAAACTGTAACTGTTACTAAACAAAAATGTAATTCAGTTTTCAATGTTTGAGACAAAGACGAAAATGCAGCATTTAAAATCGACTCTGAAGACTTCAGTGACTTTTATGTCACCTCCTTTTTCTTCTAATAAAGTATTGGACCCATTAAATTAAGTGTATTTTAAATCACAAGACATTTTCTGTTAAAGCACTTTTTTTTTAAATATTAATTATTTTCAAACTTATATCTCGCTTATGGTTGACTTTGGTGACTTTTATGTCACCTCCTTTTTCTTCTAATAAAGTATTGGACCCAATAAATTAAGTGTATTTTAAATCACAAGACATTTTCTGTTAAAGCACTTTTTTTTAAATATTAATTATTTTTAAACTTATATCTCGCTTATGGTTAGTCCTATATGAAAAATGCAAATTACTATTTTGTAGGAAATTTTATTTTTTAGTTTTTCAAACATTTTATTTTAAAGCAAGTTTTTGTTAAATATTATTTATATCCAACTCTATAACTCGCTTATGGTTGGTCCTACAAGAAAAATGCAAATAACTATTTTGTAGGAAATTTTATCAGCTTTAATTTTGAAAGAAAGATAAAAATTGATAGGAATAATTGTTTTCGAGATATAAGCAAAAAACCAAAGTGAAAACTGTTACAGTATCTAAACAAAAATGTAATTCAGTTTTCAATGTTTGAGACGAAGACGAAAATGCAGCATTTAAAAACGACTCTGAAGACTTCTGTGACTTTTAAGTCACCTCCTTTTTCTTCTAATAATGTATTGGACCCAATAAATTAAGTGTATTTTAAATCACAAGACATTTTCTGTTAAAGCACTTTTTTTTAAATATTGATTATTTTCAAACTTATATCTCGCTTACGGTTAGTCCTACATGAAAAATGCAAATAACTATTTTGTAGGAAATTTTATCAGCTTTAATTTTAGTAAACAGATAAAAATTGATAGGAGTAACTGTTTTCGAGATATAAGCAAGAAACCAAAAAACTGTTACCTTAATAAAGCGCTTGCATATAAGCAAATTTAGTACTATTAGTATTATTATTATTAATGTTATTGTTATTAATATGACGACTAAAAACGACTCTGAAGACTTTGGTGACTTTTATGTCTTCTCCTTTTTCCTATACTAAAGTGTTAGACACAATTAATTTAGTTTAATTTCAGTATTTCAAACATTTTATTTTAAAGCAAATTTTTGTTAAATATTATTTATATCTATCTCTATAACTCGCTTATGCTTGGTCCTACAAGAAAAATACAAATAACTATTTTGTAGGAAATTTTATCAGCTTTAATTTTAGTAAAAAGATAAAAATTGATAGGAGTAACTGTTTTCGAGATATAAGCAAGAAACCAATAAACTGTTACCTTAATAAAGCGCTTGCATATAAGCAAATTTAGTACTATTAGTATTATTATTATTAATGTTATTGTTATTAATATGACGACTAAAAACAACTCTCAAAACTTTGGTGACTTTTATGTCTTCTCCTTTTTCCTCAACTAAAGTGTTAGTCTTAATTAATTTAGTTTAATTTCGGTTTTTCAAACATTTTATTTTAAAGCAAATTTTTGTTAAAGATTATTTATATCCAACTCTATAACTCGCTTATGGTTGGTCCTACAAAAAAAATGCCAATAACTATTTTGTAGGAAATTTTATCGGCTTTGATTTTGAAAGAAAGATAAAAATTGATAGGAGTAACTGTTTTCGAGATATAAGCAAAAAACCAATAAGAAAACTGTAACTGTTACTAAACAAAAATGTAATTCAGTATTCAATGTTTGAGACAAAGACGAAAATGCAGCATTTAAAATCGACTCTGAAGACTTCAGTGACTTTTATGTCACCTCCTTTTTCTTCTAATAAAGTATTGGACCCATTAAATTAAGTGTATTTTAAATCACAAAACATTTTCTGTTAAAGCACTTTTTTTTAATATTAATTATTTTCAAACTTATATCTCGCTTATTGTTAGTCCTACATGAAAAATGCAAATAACTATTTTGTAGGAAATTTTATCAGCTTTAATTTTGAAAGAAAGATAAAAATTGATAGAAATAATAGTTTTCGAGATATAAGCAAAAAACCAAAGTGAAAACTGTTACAGTTACTAAACAAAAATGTAATTCAGTTTTCAATGTTTGAGACGAAGACGAAAATGCAGCATTTAAAAACGACTCTGAAGACTTCAGCGACTTTTATGTCACCTCCTTTTTCTTCTAATAAAGTATTGGACCCAATAAATTAAGTGTATTTTAAATCACAAGACATTTTCTGTTAAAGCACTTTTTTTTTAAATATTAATAATTTTTAAACTTATATCTCGCTTATGGTTAGTCTTACATGAAAAATGCAAATAACTATTTTGTAGGAAATTTTATCAGCTTTAATTTTAAAAGAAAGATAAAAATTGATAGAAGTAACTGTTTTCGAGATATAAGCAAAAAACCAATAAGAAAACTGTAACTGTTACTGAACAAAAATGTAATTCAGTTTTCAATGTTTGAGACGAAGACGAAAATGCAGCATTTAAAATCGACTCTGAAGACTTCAGTGACTTATATGTCACCTCCTTTTTCTTCTAATAAAGGATTGGACCTAATAAATTAAGTGTATTTTAAATCACAAAACATTTTCTGTTAAAGCACTTTTTTTTTTAAATATTAATTATTTTCAAACTTATATCTCGCTTATGGTTAGTCCTACATGAGAAATGCAAATAACTATTTTGTAGGAAATTTTATCAGCTTTAATTTTGAAAGAAAGATAAAAATTGATAGGAGTAATTGTTTTCGAGATATAAGCAAAAAACCAAAGTAAAAACTGTTACAGTTACTGAACAAAAATGTAATTCAGTTTTCAATGTTTGAGAGGAAGACGAAAATGCAGCATTTAAAAACGACTCTGAAGACTTTAGTGACTTTTATGTCTCCTCCTTTTTCCTCTACTAAAGTGTTAGACACAATTAATTTAGTTTAATTTCAGTTTTTCAAACATTTTATTTTAAAGCAAATTTTTGTTAAATATTAAAAACTATAAAATGGTTTAGATTGCCTAAAAACACACATCACACATGATCTTTTGCATAGAAATGAGAAAACGCTCATGTAACACACAAAATAAGCTCCATTTTTCCTTATTAAAAGTATTATTATTATTATTATTACTTTTGTTACTATTACTATTATTATTATTATTATTATTATTGTTATTATTATTATTATTAACTTTTGTATAGTAAATGATTTTATACCAGTTTTAAAATGAGTTATTAATTTTAGACAATTTCTTGCCTAAAAACACAGATCACAGATGATTTCTTGCATAGAAATGAGAAAACACTCATATAACACACAAAATAAGCTTCATTTTTGCTTAGAAAACTAAGCTTACTTTTATTACTATTATTATTATTTTTATTATTATTATTGTTATTATTATTATTATTATTATTATTATTATTATTATTATTATTATTATTATAATAATTATTATTAAAAACCGATTTTAACTTTTGTATAGTATTGTTTTTATACCAGTTTTAAAATGAGTGATTAATTTTAGCCAATTTCTTGCCTAAAAACTATAAAATGGCTAAGATTGCCTAAAAACACTGATCACACATGATCTTTTGCATAGAAATGAGAAAACGCTCATATAACACAAAATAAGCTTTATTTCTGCTTAGAAAACTAAGCTTACTTTTATTACTACTATTATTATTATTTTTATTATTATTATTATTATTATTATTATTATTATTATTATTATTATTATTATTATTATAATTATTATTATTATTATTATTAATAACCGATTATAACTTTTGTATAGTAAATGTTTTTATAACAGTTTTAAAATGAATTATTAGTTTTAGACAATTTCTTGCCTAAAAACACAGATCACAGATGATCTCTTGCATAGAAATGAGAAAACGCTCAGATAACACAAAATAAGCATCATTTTTGCTTAAAAAAACTAAGCTTTAATTTAGAAAGAAATTCATTATTATAAGTATTATTATCATTATTATTATTATTATTATTATTTTATTTATTACTATTATTATTATTATTATTATTATTATTATTATTATTATTATTATTATTATTATTATTATTATTATTATTATTATTATTATTATTATTATATTATTATTATTATTATTATTATTATTATTATTATTATTAACTTTTGTATTGTAAATGTTTTTATACCAGTTTTAAAATGAGTTATTAATTTTAGACAATTTCTTGCCTAAAAACACAGATCACAGATGATTTCTTGCATAGAAATGAGAAAACGCTCATATAACACAAAATAAGCTTCATTTTTGCTTAGAAAACTAAGCTTACTTTTATTACTATTATTATTTTTATTATTATTATTATTATTACTATTATTAGTATTATTATTTTTATTATTATTATTATTATTATTATTATTATTATTATTATTATTATTATTATTATTATTGTTATTATTATTATTATTATTATTATTATTAAAAACTTATATTAAACAGACAGAAAACGTCGTATTCTGACACAAAAAAACGAATTACGTTATAGACTTGACGAGAACGGCGTATCTCGGACTCTTATAGGACTTTTATAGAGTCAAAAAGTATCAGTTTGGATTAAAATAAATTATTTTTGTTGACTCTCAGTCTGAATTGTTCATCAGTTCAAACAAAAACGGCTTATTTTAGACGATCTTTTGCTTTGAACAAGAAAACTTACATCGAACAGACTAAAAACGTATTAATCTGGCATAAAAGAGAAATTTATGTATCACATTAGATAAAGGCAGCTAATCCTATTCGTTTCATTGCTTAAAATAGACAAAATTGTTAATAAATCTAACAAAAACGCTGTATTCTAGCACAAAATACTAATTACATTATAGTTTCGACGAGAATAGCTTATTTGAAATGATTCTATGCTTCCAAACGAGTAAATTTTTATTAAACAGATGCCAAACATCATGTTTTGTCCTATGAAGACATTTTATATTGCAGTTTGTATTAAAACAAAATATTTTCGTTGATTCTTTGTTAGAAGCAGCAAACCTAACATTAAAGAATCTGAAAACTTTGTATTCGGACACAAACCACCGAATTTTGTATCAGTTTAGACAAAAACGGTTGATTTTCGACAATATTTTGCTTTGAACAAGAAAACTTATATCAAACTGACTAAAAACGTCTTATTTTAGCACAAAACAAAAGATTTGCGTTATAGTCTTAAAGCTGATTCATGCCACAGTTTGGATAAAAAACAAATATTTTTGTTAATTCATTGTTACAAACAAGAAACCTTACATCAAAGAAACTGAAAACCCCTTATTCAGGCACAGAAATTCGAATTACGTTTCAGTCTGGACAAAAACTGCTTATTTTAGACGATCTTTTGTCTTGAACACGAAAACTTACATTAAAAAGATTAAAAACGTCTTATTCTGGCTGAAAACTGCAAATTATATATTACTCTAGATAAAAGCAATTTATCCTGACTACTCCTTTACTTAGAATAGAGTAAACTTGTATAAAACTTAATGAAAACTTTAAATTTCGTCTCAAAGAAATAATTTACATTATAGTTTTGACCAGCACTGTGATCTGTGTTTTTAGGCAAGAAATTGTCTAAAATTAATAACTCATTTTAAAACTGGTATAAAAACATTTACAATACAAAAGTTAGTAATAATAATAATAATAATAATAATAATAATAATAATAATAATAATAATAATAATAATATAATAATAATAATAATAATAATAATAATAATAATAATAATAATAATAATAATAATAATAATAATAATAATAATAATAATAATAATAATAATAATAATAATGATAATAATACTTATAATAATGAATTTCTTTCTAAATTAAAGCTTAGTTTTTTTAAGCAAAAATGATGCTTATTTTGTGTTATCTGAGCGTTTTCTCATTTCTATGCAAGAGATCATCTGTGATCTGTGTTTTTAGGCAAGAAATTGTCTAAAACTAATAATTCATTTTAAAACTGTTATAAAAACATTTACTATACAAAAGTTATAATCGGTTATTAATAATAATAATAATAATAATTATAATAATAATAATAATAATAATAATAATAATAATAATAATAATAATAATAATAATAATAATAATAATAAAAATAATAATAATAGTAGTAATAAAAGTAAGCTTAGTTTTCTAAGCAGAAATAAAGCTTATTTTGTGTTATATGAGCGTTTTCTCATTTCTATGCAAAAGATCATGTGTGATCAGTGTTTTTAGGCAATCTTAGCCATTTTATAGTTTTTAGGCAAGAAATTGGCTAAAATTAATCACTCATTTTAAAACTGGTATAAAAACAATACTATACAAAAGTTAAAATCGGTTTTTAATAATAATTATTATAATAATAATAATAATAATAATAATAATAATAATAATAATAATAATAACAATAATAATAATAAAAATAATAATAATAGTAATAAAAGTAAGCTTAGTTTTCTAAGCAAAAATGAAGCTTATTTTGTGTGTTATATGAGTGTTTTCTCATTTCTATGCAAGAAATCATCTGTGATCTGTGTTTTTAGGCAAGAAATTGTCTAAAATTAATAACTCATTTTAAAACTGGTATAAAATCATTTACTATACAAAAGTTAATAATAATAATAATAACAATAATAATAATAATAATAATAATAATAGTAATAGTAACAAAAGTAATAATAATAATAATAATACTTTTAATAAGGAAAAATGGAGCTTATTTTGTGTGTTACATGAGCGTTTTCTCATTTCTATGCAAAAGATCATGTGTGATGTGTGTTTTTAGGCAATCTAAACCATTTTATAGTTTTTAATATTTAACAAAAATTTGCTTTAAAATAAAATGTTTGAAAAACTGAAATTAAACTAAATTAATTGTGTCTAACACTTTAGTAGAGGAAAAAGGAGGAGACATAAAAGTCACTAAAGTCTTCAGAGTCGTTTTTAAATGCTACATTTTCGTCTTCCTCTCAAACATTGAAAACTGAATTACATTTTTGTTCAGTAACTGTAACAGTTTTTACTTTGGTTTTTTGCTTATATCTCGAAAACAATTACTCCTATCAATTTTTATCTTTCTTTCAAAATTAAAGCTGATAAAATTTCCTACAAAATAGTTATTTGCATTTCTCATGTAGGACTAACCATAAGCGAGATATAAGTTTGAAAATAATTAATATTTAAAAAAAAAGTGCTTTAACAGAAAATGTTTTGTGATTTAAAATACACTTAATTTATTAGGTCCAATCCTTTATTAGAAAAAAAAGGAGGTGACATATAAGTCACTGAAGTCTTCAGAGTCGATTTTAAATGCTGCATTTTCGTCTTCGTCTCAAACATTGAAAACTGAATTACATTTTTGTTCAGTAACAGTTACAGTTTTCTTATTGGTTTTTTGCTTATATCTCGAAAACAGTTACTTCTATCAATTTTTATCTTTCTTTTAAAATTAAAGCTGATAAAATTTCCTACAAAATAGTTATTTGCATTTTTCATGTAAGACTAACCATAAGCGAGATATAAGTTTAAAAATTATTAATATTTAAAAAAAAAGTGCTTTAACAGAAAATGTCTTGTGATTTAAAATACACTTAATTTATTGGGTCCAATACTTTATTAGAAGAAAAAGGAGGTGACATAAAAGTCGCTGAAGTCTTCAGAGTCGTTTTTAAATGCTGCATTTTCGTCTTCGTCTCAAACATTGAAAATTGAATTACATTTTTGTTCAGTAACAGTTACAGTATTCTTATTGGTTTTTTGCTTATATCTCGAAAACAGTTACTCCTATCAATGTTTATAAGAGATAAGAGTAACTGTTTTCGAGATATAAGCAAGAAACCAAAAAACTGTTACCTTAATTAAGCGATTGCATATAAGCAAATTTAGTACTATTAGTATTATTATTATTAATGTTATTGTTATTAATATGACGACTAAAGACGACTCTGAAACCTTTAGTGACATTTATGTCTTCTCCTTTTATTATATTTGTTTTTATTTATATAATTATTTTGTAGGAAATTTTATCAGCTTTAATTTTAAAAGAAAGATAAAAATTGATAGGAGTAACTGTTTTCGAGATATAAGCAAAAAACCAATAAGAAAACTGTAACTGTTACTGAACAAAAATGTAATTCAGTTTTCAATGTTTGAGACGAAGACGAAAATGCAGCATTTAAAATCGACTCTGAAGACTTCAGTGACTTATATGTCACCTCCTTTTTCTTCTAATAAAGTATTGGACCTAATAAATTAAGTGTATTTTAAATCACAAAACATTTTCTGTTAAAGCACTTTTTTTTTAAATATTAATAATTTTTAAACTTATATCTCGCTTATGCTTAGTCTTACATGAAAAATGCAAATAACTGTTTTGTAGAAAATTTTATCAGCTTTAATTTTAGTAAAAAGATTAAAATTGATATAAGTAACTGTTTTCAAGATATAAGCAAGAAACCAAAAAACTGTTACCTTAATTAAGCGTTTGCATGTAAGCAAATTTAGTACTATTAGTATTATTATTAATGTTATTGTTATTAATATGACAACTAAAGACGACTCTGAAACCTTTAGTGACCTTTATGTCTTCTCCTTTTTCCTCTACTAAAGTGTTAGACACAATTAATTTAGTTTAATTTTAGTTTTTCAAACATTTTATTTTAAAGCAAGTTTTTGTTAAATATTATTTATACCCAACTCTATAACTCGCTTATGGTTGGTCCTACAAGAAAAATGTAAATAACTATTTTGTAGGAAATTTTATCAGCTTTAATTTTAAAAGAAAGATAAAAATTGATAGGAGTAACTGTTTTCGAGATATAAGCAAAAAACCAATAAGAAAACTGAAACTGTTACTGAACAAAAATGTAATTCAGTTTTCAATGTTTGAGACGAAGACGAAAATGCAGCATTATTATTATTATTAATGTTATTGTTATTAATATGACAACTAAAAACGACTCTGAAGACTTTGGTGACTTTTATGTCTTCTCCTTTTTCCTATACTAAAGTGTTAGACTCAATTAATTTAGTTTAATTTCGGTTTTTCAAACATTATATTTTAAAGCAAATTTTTGTTAAAGATTATTTATATCCAACTCTATAACTCGCTTATGGTTGGTCTTACAAAAGAAATGCAAATAACTATTTTGTAGGAAATTTTATCAGCTTTAATTTTGAAAGAAAGATAAAAATTGATAGGAATAATTGTTTTCGAGATATAAGCAAAGAACCAAAGTAAAAACTGTTACAGTTATTGAACAAAAATGTAAGTTTTCGAGATATAAGCAAGAAACTGTTACCTTAATTAAGCGCTTGCATATAAGCAAATTTAGTACTATTAGTATTATTATTATTAATGTTATTGTTATTGATATGACGACTAAGAACGACTCTCAAGACTTTGGTGACTTTTATGTCACCTCCTTTTTCTTCTAATAAAGTATTGGACCCAATAAATTAAGTGTATTTTAAATCACAAGACATTTTCTGTTAAAGCACTTTTTTTTTAAATATTAATTATTTTTAAACTTATATCTCGCTTATGGTTAGTCCTACATGAAAAATGCAAATTACTATTTTGTAGGAAATTTTATTTTTTAGTTTTTCAAACATTTTATTTTTTAGCAAGTTTTTGTTAAATATTATTTATATCCAACTCTATAACTCGCTTATGGTTGGTCCTACAAGAAAAATGCAAATAACTATTTTGTAGAAAATTTTATCAGCTTTAATTTTGAAAGAAAGATAAAAATTGATAGGAATAATTGTTTTCGAGATATAAGCAAAAAACCAAAGTGAAAACTGTTACAGTAACTAAACAAAAATGTAATTCAGTTTTCAATGTTTGAGACGAAGACGAAAATGCAGCATTTAAAAACGACTCTGAAGACTTCTGTGACTTTTAAGTCACCTCCTTTTTCTTCTAATAATGTATTGGACCCAATAAATTAAGTGTATTTTAAATCACAAAACATTTTCTGTTAAAGCACTTTTTTTTTAAATATTGATTATTTTCAAACTTATATCTTGCTTATGGTTAGTCCTACATGAAAAATGCAAATAACTATTTTGTAGGAAATTTTATCAGCTTTAATTTTAGTAAACAGATAAAAATTGATAGGAGTAACTGTTTTCGAGATATAAGCAAGAAACCAAAAAACTGTTACCTTAATAAAGCGCTTGCATATAAGCAAATTTAGTACTATTAGTATTATTATTATTAATGTTATTGTTATTAATATGACGACTAAAAACGACTCTGAAGACTTTGGTGACTTTTATGTCTTCTCCTTTTTTCTATACTAAAGTGTTAGTCTTAATTAATTTAGTTTAATTTCGGTTTTTCAAACATTTTATTTTAAAGCAAATTTTTGTTAAAGATTATTTATATCCAACTCCATAACTCGCTTATGGTTGGTCCTACAAAAAAAAATGCCAATAACTATTTTGTAGGAAATTTTATCAGCTTTGATTTTGAAAGAAAGATAAAAATTGATAGGAGTAACTGTTTTCGAGATATAAGCAAAAAACCAATAAGAAAACTGTAACTGTTACTAAACAAAAATGTAATTCAGTATTCAATGTTTGAGACAAAGACGAAAATGCAGCATTTAAAATCGACTCTGAAGACTTCAGTGACTTTTATGTCACCTCCTTTTTCTTCTAATAAAGTATTGGACCCATTAAATTAAGTGTATTTTAAATCACAAGACATTTTCTGTTAAAGCACTTTTTTTTTAAATATTAATTATTTTCAAACTTATATCTCGCTTATGGTTAGTCCTACATGAAAAATGCAAATTACTATTTTGTAGGAAATTTTATCAGCTTTAATTTTAGTAAAAAGATAAAAATTGATAGGAGTAACAGTTTTCGAGATATAAGCAAGAAACCAAAAAACTGTTACCTTAATTAAGCGCTTGCATATAAGCAAATTTAGTACTAAAAACAACTCTGAAGACTTTGGTGATTTTTATGTCTTTTCCTTTTTCCTCTACTAAAGTGTTAGACCCAATTAATTTAGTTTAATATCGGTTTTTCAAACATTTTATTTTAAAGCAAATTTTTGTTAAAGATTATTTATATCCAACTCTATAACTCGCTTATGGTTGGTCCTACAAAAAAATGGAAATAACTAATTTGTAGGAAATTTTATCAGCTTTAATTTTGAAAAAAAGATAAAAATTGATACGAGTAACTGTTTTCGAGATATAAGCAAGAAACCAAAAAACTGTTACCTTAATAAAGCGCTTGCATATAAGCAAATTTAGTACTATTAGTATTATTATTATTAATGTTATTGTTATTAATATGACGACTAAGGACGACTCTGAAACATTTAGTGACTTTTATGTCTTCTCCTTTTTCCTATACTAAAGTGTTAGACCCAATTAATTTAGTTTAATTTCGGTTTTTCAAACATTTTATTTTAAAGCAAATTTTTGTTAAAGATTATTTATATCCAACTCTATAACTCGCTTATGGTTGGTCTTACAAAAGAAATGCAAATAACTATTTTGTAGGAAATTTTATCAGCTTTAATTTTGAAAGAAAGATAAAAATTGATAGGAGTAATTGTTTTCGAGATATAAGCAAAAAACCAAAGTGAAAACTGTTACAGTTACTGAACAAAAATGTAACTCAGTTTTCAATGTTTGAGACGAAGACAAAAATGTAGCATTTATTTAAGAGTCGTTTTTAATCGTCATATTAATAACAATAACATTAATAATAATAATACTAATAATACTAAATTTGCTTATATGCAAACGCTTAATTAAGGTAACAGTTTTTTGGTTTCTTGATTATATCTCGAAAACAGTTACTCCTATCAATTTTTATCTTTTTACTAAAATTAAAGCTGATAAAATTTCCTACAAAATAGTTATTTGCATTTTTCATGTAGGACTAACCATAAGCGAGATATAAGTTTGAAAATAATTATTATTTAAAAAAAAAGTGCTTTAACAGAAAATGTCTTGTGATTTAAAATACACTTAATTTATTGGGTCCAATACTTTATTAGAAGAAAAAGGAGGTGACATAAAAGTCACTGACGTCTTCAGAGTCGTTTTTAAATGCTGCACTTTTGTCTTCGTCTCAAACATTGAAAACTGAGTTACATTTTTGTTCAGTAACAGTTACAGTTTTCTTATTGGTTTTTTGCTTATATCTCAAAAACAGTTACTCCTATCAAATTTTACCTTTCTTTTAAAATTAAAGCTGATAAAATTTCCAACAAAATAGTTATTTACATTTTTCTTGTAGGACCAAGCATAAACGAGTTATAGAGTTGGATATAAATAATATTTAACAAAAATTTGCTTTAAAATAAAATGCTTGAAAAACCGGAATTAAACTAAATTAATTGTGTCTAACACTTTAGTAGAGGAAAAAGGAAAAGACATAAAAGTCACTAAATGTTTCAGAGTCGTCTTTAGTCGCCCTATTAATAACAATAACATTAATAATAATAATACTAATATTACTAAATTTGCTTATATGCAAGCGCTTAATTAAGGTAACAGTTTCTTGCTTATATCTCGAAAACAGTTACTCCTATCAATTTTTATCTTTTCACTAAAATTAAAGCTGATAAAATTTCCCACAAAATAGTTATTTGCATTTTTTATGTAGGACTAACCATAAGCGAGATAGAAGTTTGAAAATAATTAATATTTAAAAAAAAAGTGCTTTAACAGAAAATGTCTTGTGATTTAAAATACACTTAATTTATTGAGACCAATACTCTATTAGAAGAAAAAGGAGGTGACATAAAAGTCACTGAAGTCTTCAGAGTCGTTTTTAAATGCTGCATTTTCGTCTTCGTCTCAAACATTGAAAACTGAATTACATTTTTGTTCAGTAACTGTAACAGTTTTCACTTTGGTTTTTTGCTTATATCTCGAAAACAATTACTCCTATCAATTTTTATCTTTCTTTCAAAATTAAAGCTGATAAAATTTCCTACAAAATAGTTATTTGCATTTCTTTTGTAAGACCAACCATAAGCGAGTTATAGAGTTGGATATAAATAATCTTTAACAAAAATTTGCTTTAAAATAAAATGTTTGAAAAACCGAAATTAAACTAAATTAATTGGGTCTAACACTTTAGTATAGGAAAAAGGAGAAAACATAAAAGTCACTAAATGTTTCAGAGTCGTCTTTAGTCGTCATATTAATAACAATAACATTAATAATAATAATACTAATAGTACTAAATTTGATTATATGCAAGCGCTTTATTAAGGTAACAGTTTTTTGGTTTCTTGCTTATATCTTGAAAACAGTTACTCCTATCAATTTTTACCTTTTTTTCAAAATTAAAGCTGATAAAATTTCCTACAAAATAGTTATTTCCATTTTTTTGTAGGACCAACCATAAGCGAGTTATAGAGTTGGATATAAATAATCTTTAACAAAAATTTGCTTTAAAATAAAATGTTTGAAAAACTGATATTAAACTAAATTAATTGGGTCTAACACTTTAGTAGAGGAAAAAGGAGAAGACATAAAAATCACCAAAGTCTTCAGAGTTGTTTTTAGTACTAAATTTGCTTATATGCAAGCGCTTAATTAAGGTAACAGTTTTTTGGTTTCTTGCTTATATCTCGAAAACAGTTACTCCTATCAATTTTTATCTTTTTACTAAAATTAAAGCTGATAAAATTTCCTACAAAATAGTAATTTGCATTTTTCATGTAGGACTAACCATAAGCGAGATATAAGTTTAAAAATAATTAATATTTAAAAAAAAAGTGCTTTAACAGAAAATGTCTTGTGATTTAAAATACACTTAATTTATTGGGTCCAATACTTTATTAGAAGAAAAGGGAGGTGACATAAAAGTCACCAAAGTCTTGAGAGTCGTTCTTAGTCGTCATATCAATAACAATAACATTAATAATAATAATAATACTAATAGTACTAAATTTGCTTATATGCAAGCGCTTAATTAAGGTAACAGTTTCTTGCTTATATCTCGAAAACTTACATTTTTGTTCAGTAACTGTAACAGTTTTTACTTTGGTTTTTTGCTTATATCTCGAAAACAATTACTGCTATCAATTTTTATCTTTCTTTCAAAATTAAAGCTGATAAAATTTCCTACAAAATAGTTATTTGCATTTCTTTTGTAAGACCAACCATAAGCGAGTTATAGAGTTGGATATAAATAATCTTTAACAAAAATTTGCTTTAAAATATAATGTTTGAAAAACCGAAATTAAATTGAGTCTAACACTTTAGTATAGGAAAAAGGAGAAGACATAAAATTCACCAAAGTCTTCAAAGTCGTTTTTAGTCGTCATATTAATAACAATAACATTAATAATAATAATAATGCTGCATTTTCGTCTTCGTCTCAAACATTGAAAACTGAATTACATTTTTGTTCAGTAACAGTTACAGTTTTCTTATTGGTTTTTTGCTTATATCTCGAAAACAGTTACTCCTATTAATTTTTATCTTTCTCTCAAAATTAAAGCTGATAAAATTTCCTACAAAATAGTTATTTGCATTTTTCTTGTAGGACCAACCATAAGCGAGTTATAGAGTTGGATATAAATAATATTTAACAAAAACTTGCTTTAAAATAAAATGTTTGAAAAACTAAAATTAAACTAAATTAATTGTGTCTAACACTTTAGTAGAGGAAAAAGGAGAAGACATAAAGGTCACTAAAGGTTTCAGAGTCGTCTTTTGTCGTCATATTAATAACACTAACATTAATAATAATACTAATAGTACTAAATTTGCTTACATGCAAACGCTTAATTAGGGTAACAGTTTTTTGGTTTCTTGCTTATATCTGGAAAACAGTTACTTATATCAATTTTTATCTTTTTACTAAAATTAAAGCCGATAAAATTTTCTACAAAATAGTTATTTGCATTTTTCATGTAAGACTAACCATAAGCGAGATATAAGTTTAAAAATTATTATTATTTAAAAAAAAAGTGCTTTAACAGAAAATGTCTTGTGATTTAAAATACACTTAATTTATTGGGTCCAATACTTTATTAGAAGAAAAAGGAGGTGACATAAAAGTCGCTGAAGTCTTCAAAGTCGTTTTTGAATGCTGCATTTTCGTCTTCGTCTCAAACATTGAAAACTGAATTACATTTTTGTTTAGTAACTGTAACAGTTTTCACTTTGGTTTTTTGCTTATATCTCGAAAACAATTATTCCTATCAATTTTTATCTCTCTTTCAAAATTAAAGCTGATAAAATTTCCTACAAAATAGTTATTTGCATTTTTCATGTAGGACTAACCATAAGCGAGATATAAGTTTGAAAATAATTAATATTTAAAAAAAAAGTGCTTTAACAGAAAATGTCTTGTGATTTAAAATACACTTAATTTAATGGGTCCAATACTTTATTAGAAGGAAAAGGAGGTGACATAAAAGTCACTGAAGTCTTCAGAGTCGTTTTTAAATGCTGCATTTTCGTCTTCGTCTCAAACATTGAAAACTGAATTACATTTTTGTTCAGTAACTGTAACAGTTTTTACTTTGGTTTTTTGCTTATATCTCGAAAACAATTACTCCTATCAATTTTTGTCTTTTTTTCAAAATCAAAGCTGATAAAATTTCCTACAAAATAGTTATTGGCATTTTCTTTGTAGGACCAACCATAAGCGAGTTATAGAGTTGGATATAAATAATCTTTAACAAAAATTTGTTTTAAAATAAAATGTTTGAAATACTGAAATTAAACTAAATTAATTGTGTCTAACACTTTAGTATAGGAAAAAGGAGAAGACATAAAAGTCACCAAAGTCTTCAGAGTCGTTTTTAGTCGTCATATTAATAACAATAACATTAATAATAATAATACTAATAGTACTAAATTTGCTTATATGCAAGCGCTTTATTAAGGTAACAGTTTTTTGGTTTCTTGCTTATATCTCGAAAACAGTTACTCCTATCAATTTTTATCTGTTTACTAAAATTAAAGCTGATAAAATTTCTTACAAAATAGTTATTTGCATTTTTCATGTAGGACTAACCTTAAGCGAGATATAAGTTTGAAAATAATCAATATTTAAAAAAAAGTGCTTTAACAGAAAATGTCTTGTGATTTAAAATACACTTAATTTATTGGGTCCAATACATTATTAGAAGAAAAAGGAGGTGACTTAAAAGTCACAGAAGTCTTCAGAATCGTTTTTAAATGCTGCATTTTCGTCTTCGTCTCAAACATTGAAAACTGAATTACATTTTTGTTTAGTAACTGTAACAGTTTTCACTTTGGTTTTTTGCTTATATCTCGAAAACTATTATTCCTATCAATTTTTATCTTTCTTTCAAAATTAAAGCTGATAAAATTTCCTACAAAATAGTTAATTGCATTTTTCATGTAGGACTAACCATAAGCGAGATATAAGTTTGAAAATAATTAATATTAAAAAAAAGTGCTTTAACAGAAAATGTCTTGTGATTTAAAATACACTTAATTTAATGGGTCCAATACTTTATTAGAAGAAAAAGGAGGTGACATAAAAGTCACTGAAGTCTTCAGAGTCGATTTTAAATGCTGCGTTTTCGTCTTTGTCTCAAACATTGAATACTGAATTACATTTTTGTTTAGTAACAGTTACAGTTTTCTTATTGGTTTTTTGCTTATATCTCGAAAACAGTTACTCCTATCAATTTTTATCTTTCTTTCAAAATCAAAGCTGATAAAATTTCCTACAAAATAGTTATTGGCATTTTTTTTGTAGGACCAACCATAAGCGAGTTATAGAGTTGGATATAAATAATCTTTAACAAAAATTTGCTTTAAAATAAAATGTTTGAAAGACCGAAATTAAACTAAATTAATTAAGACTAACACTTTAGTTGAGGAAAAAGGAGAAGACATAAAAGTCACCAAAGTTTTGAGAGTTGTTTTTAGTCGTCATATTAATAACAATAACATTAATAATAATAATACTAATAGTACTAAATTTGCTTATATGCAAGCGCTTTATTAAGGTAACAGTTTATTGGTTTCTTGCTTATATCTCGAAAACAGTTACTCCTATCAATTTTTATCTTTTTACTAAAATTAAAGCTGATAAAATTTCCTACAAAATAGTTATTTGTATTTTTCTTGTAGGACCAAGCATAAGCGAGTTATAGAGATAGATATAAATAATATTTAACAAAAATTTGCTTTAAAATAAAATGTTTGAAATACTGAAATTAAACTAAATTAATTGTGTCTAACACTTTAGTATAGGAAAAAGGAGAAGACATAAAAGTCACCAAAGTCTTCAGAATCGTTTTTAGTCGTCATATTAATAACAATAACATTAATAATAATAATACTAATAGTACTAAATTTGCTTATATGCAAGCGCTTTATTAAGGTAACAGTTTTTTGGTTTCTTGCTTATATCTCGAAAACAGTTACTCCTATCAATTTTTATCTGTTTACTAAAATTAAAGCTGATAAAATTTCCTACAAAATAGTTATTTGCATTTTTCATGTAGGACTAACCATAAGCGAGATATAAGTTTGAAAATAATCAATATTTAAAAAAAAGTGCTTTAACAGAAAATGTCTTGTGATTTAAAATACACTTAATTTATTGGGTCCAATACATTATTAGAAGAAAAAGGAGGTGACTTAAAAGTCACAGAAGTCTTCAGAGTCGTTTTTAAATGCTGCATTTTCGTCTTCGTCTCAAACATTGAAAACTGAATTACATTTTTGTTTAGTAACTGTAACAGTTTTCACTTTGGTTTTTTGCTTATATCTCGAAAACAATTATTCCTATTAATTTTTATCTTTCTTTCAAAATTAAAGCTGATAAAATTTCCTACAAAATAGTTATTTGCATTTTTCTTGTAGGACCAACCATAAGCGAGTTATAGAGTTGGATATAAATAATATTTAACAAAAACTTGCTTTAAAATAAAATGTTTGAAAAACTAAAAAATAAAATTTCCAACAAAATAGTAATTTGCATTTTTCATATAGGACTAACCATAAGCGAGATATAAGTTTAAAAATAATTAATATTTAAAAAAAAAGTGCTTTAACAGAAAATGTCTTGTGATTTAAAATACACTTAATTTATTGGGTCCAATACTTTATTAGAAGAAAAAGGAGATGACATAAAAGTCACCAAAGTCTTGAGAGTCGTTCTTAGTCGTCATATCAATAACAATAACATTAATAATAATAATACTAATAGTACTAAATTTGCTTATATGCAAGCGCTTTATTAAGGTAACAGTTTATTGGTTTCTTGCTTATATCTCGAAAACAGTTACTCCTATCAATTTTTATCTTTTTACTAAAATTAAAGCTGATAAAATTTCCTACAAAATAGTTATTTGTATTTTTCTTGTAGGACCAAGCATAAGCGAGTTATAGAGATAGATATAAATAATATTTAACAAAAATTTGCTTTAAAATAAAATGTTTGAAATACTGAAATTAAACTAAATTAATTGTGTCTAACACTTTAGTATAAGAAAAAGGAGAAGACATAAAAGTCACCAAAGTCTTCAGAGTCGTTTTTAGTCGTCATATTAATAACAATAACATTAATAATAATAATACTAATAGTACTAAATTTGCTTATATGCAAGCGCTTTATTAAGGTAACAGTTTTTTGGTTTCTTGCTTATATCTCGAAAACAGATACTCCTATCAATTTTTATCTGTTTACTAAAATTAAAGCTGATAAAATTTCCTACAAAATAGTTATTTGCATTTTTCATGTAGGACTAACCATAAGCGAGATATAAGTTTGAAAATAATCAATATTTAAAAAAAAGTGCTTTAACAGAAAATGTCATGTGATTTAAAATACACTTAATTTATTGGGTCCAATACATTATTAGAGGAAAAAGGAGGTGACTTAAAAGTCACAGAAGTCTTCAAAGTCGTTTTTGAATGCTGCATTTTCGTCTTCGTCTCAAACATTGAAAACTGAATTACATTTTTGTTTAGTAACTGTAACAGTTTTCACTTTGGTTTTTTGCTTATATCTCGAAAACAATTATTCCTATCAATTTTTATCTTTCTTTCAAAATTAAAGCTGATAAAATTTCCTACAAAATAGTTATTTGCATTTTTCTTGTAGGACCAACCATAAGCGAGTTATAGAGTTGGATATAAATAATATTTAACAAAAACTTGCTTTAAAATAAAATGTTTGAAAAACTAAAAAATAAAATTTCCTACAAAATAGTAATTTGCATTTTTCATATAGGACTAACCATAAGCGAGATATAAGTTTAAAAATAATTAATATTTACAAAAAAAGTGCTTTAACAGAAAATGTCTTGTGATTTAAAATACACTTAATTTATTGGGTCCAATACTTTATTAGAAGAAAAAGGAGGTGACATAAAAGTCACCAAAGTCTTGAGAGTCGTTCTTAGTCGTCATATCAATAACAATTACATTAATAATAATAATACTAATAGTACTAAATTTGCTTATATGCAAGCGCTTTATTAAGGTAACAGTTTATTGGTTTCTTGCTTATATCTCGAAAACAGTTACTCCTATCAATTTTTATCTTTTTACTAAAATTAAAGCTGATAAAATTTCCTACAAAATAGTTATTTGTATTTTTCTTGTAGGACCAAGCATAAGCGAGTTATAGAGATAGATTTAAATAATATTTAACAAAAATTTGCTTTAAAATAAAATGTTTGAAATACTGAAATTAAACTAAATTAATTGTGTCTAACACTTTAGTATAGGAAAAAGGAGAAGACATAAAAGTCACCAAAGTCTTCAGAGTCGTTTTTAGTCGTCATATTAATAACAATAACATTAATAATAATAATACTAATAGTACTAAATTTGCTTATATGCATGCGCTTTATTAAGGTAACAGTTTTTTGGTTTCTTGCTAATATCTCGAAAACAGTTACTCCTATCAATTTTTATCTGTTTACTAAAATTAAAGCTGATAAAATTTCCTACAAAATAGTTATTTGCATTTTTCTTGTAGGACCAACCATAAGCGAGTTATAGAGTTGGATATAAATAATATTTAACAAAAACTTGCTTTAAAATAAAATGTTTGAAAAACTAAAAAATAATATTTCCTACAAAATAGTAATTTGCATTTTTCATGTAGGACTAACCATAAGCGAGATATAAGTTTAAAAATAATTAATATTTAAAAAAAAGTGTTTTACAGAAAATGTCTTGTGATTTAAAATACACTTAATTTATTGGGTCCAATACTTTATTAGAAGAAAAAGGAGGTGACATAACAGTCACCAAAGTCTTGAGAGTCGTTCTTAGTCGTCATATCAATAACAATAACATTAATAATAATAATACTAATAGTACTAAATTTGCTTATATGCAAGCGCTTAATTAAGGTAACAGTTTCTTGCTTATATCTCGAAAACTTACATTTTTGTTCAGTAACTGTAACAGTTTTTACTTTGGTTTTTTGCTTATATCTCGAAAACAATTACTCCTATCAATTTTTATCTTTTTTTCAAAATTAAAGCTGATAAAATTTCCTACAAAATAGTTATTTGCATTTTTTTTGTAAGACCAACCATAAGCGAGTTATAGAGTTGGATATAAATAATCTTTAACAAAAATTTGCTTTAAAATATAATGTTTGAAAAACCGAAATTAAACTAAATTAATTGAGTCTAACACTTTAGTATAGGAAAAAGGAGAAGACATAAAAGTCACCAAAGACTTCAGAGTCGTTTTTAGTCGTCATATTAATAACAATAACATTAATAATAATAATAATGCTGCATTTTCGTCTTCGTCTCAAATATTGAAAACTGAATTCCATTTTTGTTCAGTAACAGTTACAGTTTTCTTATTGGTTTTTTGCTTATATCTCGAAAACAGTTACTTCTATCAATTTTTATCTTTTTTTCAAAATTAAAGCTGATAACATTTCCTACAAAATAGTTATTTGCATTTTTTTGTAGGACCAACCATAAGCGAGTTATAGAGTTGGATATAAATAATCTTTAACAAAAATTTTCTTTAAAATAAAATGTTTGAAAAACTAAAATTAAACCAAATTAATTGTGTCTAACACTTTAGTAGAGGAAAAAGGAGAAGACATAAAAGTCACTAAAGTCTTCAGAGTCGTTTTTAGTCGTCATATTAATAACAATAACATTAATAATAATAATACTGATAGTACTAAATTTGCTTATATGCAAGCGCTTAATTAATGTAACAGTTTTTTGGTTTCTAGCTTATATCTCGAAAACAGTTACACCTATCAAATTTTATCTTTCTTTCAAAATTAAAGCTGATAAAATTTCCAACAAAGTAATTATTTGCATTTTTCTTGTAGGACCAAGCATAAGCGAATTATAGAGATGAATATAAATAATTTTTAACAAAAATTTGCTTTAAAATAAAATGTTTGAAAAACTGAAATTAAACTAAATTAATTGTGTCTAACACTTTAGTGGAGGAAAAAGGAGAAGACATAAAAGTCTTTAAAGGTTTCAGAATCGTCTTTAGTCGTCATATTAATAACAATAACATTAATAAACTAATAGTACTAAATTTGCTTATATGCAAACGCTGCATTAAGGTAATAGTTTTTTGGTTTCTTGCTTATATCTCGAAAACAGTTACTCCTATCAATTTTTAACTTTTCACCAAAATTAAAGATGATAAAATTTCCTGCAAAATAGTTATTTGCATTTTTCATGTAGAACAAACCATAAGCGAGATATAAGTTTGAAAATAATTAATAATTAAAAAAAAAATGTGTTTTAACAGAAAATGTCTTGTGATTTAAAATACACTTAATTTATTGGGTCCAATACTTAATTAGAAGAAAAAGGAGGTGCAAATAACTATTTTGTTGGAAATTTTATTAGCTTTAATTGTGAAAGAAAGATAAAATTTGATAGGAGTAACTGTTTTCGAGATATAAGCAAAAAACCAATAAGAAAACTGTAACTGTTACTGAACAAAAATGTAATTCAGTTTTCAATGTTTGAGACGAAGACAAAAATGCAGCATTTAAAAACGACTCTGAAAACTTCAGTGACTTTTATGTCACCTCCTTTTTCTTCTAATAAAGTATTGGACCCAATAAATTAAGTGTATTATAAATCACAAAACATTTTCTGTTAAAACACTTTTTTTTAATTATTAATTACTTTCAAACTTATATCTCGCTTATGGTTAGTTCTACATGAAAAATGCAAATAACTATTTTGTAGGAAATTTTATCACCTTTAATTTTGGTGAAAAAGTAAAAATTGATAGGAGTAACTGTTTTCGAGATATAAGCAAAAAACAAAAAAACTGTTACTTTAATTAAGCGCTTGCATATAAGCAAATTTAGTACTACTAGTATTGTTATTATAAATGTTATTGTTATTAATATGACGACTAAAGACAACTCTAAGACTTTAGTGACTTTTATGTCTCCTCCTTTTTCCTCTACTAAAGTGTTAGACACAATTAATTTAGTTTAATTTCAGTTTTTCAAACATTTTATTTTAAAGCAAATTTTTGTTAAATATTAAAAACTATAAAATGGCTTAGATTGCCTAAAACACACATCACACATGATCTTTTGCATAGAAATGATAAAACGCTCATATAACACAAAATAAGCTTCATTTTTGCTTAGAAAACTAAGCTTACTTTTATTACTACTATTATTATTATTTTTATTATTATTATTATTATTATTATTACTATTATTATTATTACTATTATTATTATTATTATTATTAATATTATTATTATTAAAAACCGATTATAACTTTTGTATAGTAAATGTTTTTATACCAGTTTTAAAATGAGTTATTAATTTTAGACAATTTCTTGTCTAAAAACACAGATCACAGATGATCTCTTGCATAGAAATGAGAAAACGCTCAGATAACACAAAATAAGCATCATTTTTGCTTAGAAAAACTAAGCTTTAATTTAGAAAGAAATTCATTATTATAAGTATTATTATCATTATTATTATTATTATTATTATTATTATTATTATTATTATTATTATTATTATTATTATTTCTTTTATTACTATTATTATTATTATTATTATTATTATTATTATTATTATTATTATTATTATTAACTTTTGTATAGTAAATGTTTTTATACCAGTTTTAAAATGAGTTATTAATTTTAAACAATTTCTTGCCTAAAAACGCTCATATAACACACAAAATAAGCTTTATTTTTGCTTAGAAAACTAAGCTTACTTTTATTACTATTATTATTATTTTAATTATTATTATTATTGTTATTATTATTATTATTATTATTATTGTTATTATTATTATTATTATTATTATTATTATTATTATTATTAAAAACCGATTATAACTTTTGTATAGTATTGTTTTTATACCAGTTTTAAAATGAGTGATTAATTTTAGCCAATTTCTTGCCTAAAAACTATAAAATGGCTTAGATTGCCTAAAAACACAGATCACACATGATCTTTTGCATAGAAATGAGAAAACGCTCATATAACACAAAATAAGCTTCATTTTTGCTTAGAAAACTAAGTTTACTTTTATTACTACTATTATTATTATATTTATTATTATTATTATTATTATTATTACTATTATTATTATTATTATTAATATTATTATTATTAAAAACCGATTATAACTTTTGTATAGTAAATGTTTTTATACCAGTTTTAAAATGAGTTATATTAATTTAGACAATTTATTGCCTAAAAACACAGATCACAGATGATCTCTTGCATAGAAATGAGAAAACGCTCAGATAACACAAAATAAGCATAATTTTTGCTTAGAAAAACTAAGCTTTAATTTAGAAAGAAATTCAATATTATAAGTATTATTATCATTATTATTATTATTATTATTATTATTATTATTATTATTATTATTATTTTTTATTACTATTATTATTATTATTATTATTATTATTATTAACTTTTGTATAGTAAATGTTTTTACACCAATTTTAAAATGAGTTATTAATTTTAGACAATTTCTTGCCTAAAAACACAGATCACAGATGATTTCTTGCATAGAAATGAGAAAACGCTCATATAACACAAAAAGAGCTTCATGTTTGCTTAGAAAACTAAGCTTACTTTTATTACTATTATTATTTTTATTATTATTATTATTATTATTACTATTATTATTATTATTATTATTATTATTAGTATTATTATTTTTATTATTATTATTATTATTATTATTATTATTATTATTATTATTATTATTATTATTGTTATTATTATTATTATTATTAAAAACTTATATTAAACAGACAGAAAACGTCGTATTCTGACACAAAAAAACGAATTACGTTATAGACTTGACGAGAACGGCGTATCTCGGACTCTTATAGGACTCTTATAGGGTCAAAAAGTATCAGTTTGGATTAAAATAAATTATTTTTGTTGACTCTCAGTCTGAATTGTTCATCAGTTCAAACAAAAACGGCTTATTTTAGACGATCTTTTGCTTTGAACAAGAAAACTTACATCGAACAGACTAAAAACGTATTAATCTGGCATAAAAGAGCAATTTATGTATCACTTTGGATAAAGGCAGCTAATCCTATTCGTTTCATTGCTTAAAATAGACAAAATTGTTAATAAATCTAACAAAAACGCTGTATTCTAGCACAAAATACTAATTACATTATAGTTTCGAGGAGAATAGCTTATTTGGAATGATTCTATGCTTCCAAACGAGTAAATTTTTATTAAACAGATGCCAAACATCATGTTTTGTCCTATAAAGACATTTTATATTGCAGTTTGTATTAAAACAAAATATTTTCGTTGATTCTTTGTTAGAAGCAGCAAACCTAACATTAAAGAATCTGAAAACTTTGTATTCGGACACAAACCACCGAATTTTGTATCAGTTTAGACAAAAACGGTTGATTTTCGACAATATTTTGCTTTGAACAAGAAAATTTATATCAAACTGACTAAAAACGTCTTATTTTAGCACAAAACAAAAGATTTGCGTTATAGTCTTGAAGCTGATTCATGACACAGTTTGGATAAAAACCAATTATTTTTGTTAATTCATTGTTACAAACAAGAAACCTTACATCAAAGAAACTGAAAACCCCTTATTCAGGCACAGAAATTCGAATTACGTTTCAGTCTGGACAAAAGCTGCTTATTTTAGACGATCCTTTGTTTTGAACACGAAAACTTACATTAAAAAGATTAAAAACGTCTTATTCTGGCTGAAAACTGCAAATTATATATTACTCTAAATAAAAGCAATTTATCCTGATTACTCCTTTACTTAGAATAGAGTAAACTTGTATAAAATTTAATGAAAACTTTAAATTTAGTCTCAAAAAAATAATTTACGTCATAGTTTTGACCAGCACTGTTTATTTCAAACGAATTTATTATTCGAAACTAATGAACTTTTATGGGGCAGATGCAAAACCACATATTACCATATAAAGCGTTGTTTTAAAGCAAAGTATTACCTTTTGCAACAAGAAATTTCACGTCGAAGAAACTGAAAACTTCGTATCCATGCATAAATATCGAATTACGTATCAGTTTAGGCAAATACAGCTTATTTTAAACGATTCATTGCTATAAACAAGAAAAATTTTATCAAGCATACTGAAAACGTCTTATTCTCGAAAATAAGAGCAAATTATGTATCAGTTTTGACAAAAGCGGATTACTCTATTTGATTCTATGCTTAGAGTAGAGTAAACTACTATAAAACGTAATGAAAACTCTATATTCAAGCTCAAAAGAACAAATTACGTTATAGTTTTGGCAAAAAAAAATATTTCGGACGATTACATACTTCGAAGTAAGCAAACTTTAATTGAACAAGTGCAAAAGCTAATACTTTGCTTTAAAATAACGATTTATGTGGTAATATGGTATTTTGCATCTGTCCTATAAAAGTTTACTCGTTTCGCTCCATTGAATCATTCGAAAGAAATTATTTTGACACAACAACAACGAAAATAATTTGTTTTTGTTTAAACTGTAACATAAATCGCTTTTATAAAACGAACTAAGACGTTTGGCATCTGTTTATTGAAAGTTTTCTCGTTTGGGGGCATAAAATCGTTTGAAATTATCAGTTCTGGTCAAAACTATAACGTAAATTATTTCTTTGTATCACTTTAAAGATTTGCGTTATAGTCTTGACGAGAACTGTTAATTTCAAACGATTCTATGCTTTGAAACCAGTATACTTTCACTGAACAGAGGCAAAACGTCTGATTTCGCCTTTAAAAAACGATTTATGTCACAGTTTGGATTAAAACCAATGATTTTCGTTTATTCATTGTTACAAACAAGAAACCTTACATCAAAGAAACTGAAAACCTCTTATTCAGGCCCAGAAAATCAAATTACGTTTCAGTCTAGACACAAATTGCTTATTTTAGACGATTCTTTCTTTTGAAGACGAAAACTTACATTAAAAAGATTAAAAACGTCTTATTCTGGCTCAAAACTGCAAATTATGTATTACTTTGGATAAAAGCAGTTTATCCTGATTACTCCTTTGCTTAGAATAGAGCAAACTTGTATAAAACTTAATGAAAACTTTAAATTTTGTCTCAAAGAAATAATTTACGTTATAGTTTTGACCAGAACTGTTAATTTCAAACGATTTTATGCCCCCAAACGAGAAAACTTTCACTAAACAAATGCCAAACGTCTTAGTTCGTTTTATAAAAGCGACTTATGTAACAGTTTAAACAAAAACAAATTATTTTCGCTGTTGTTGTGTTAAAATAATTTATTTCGAATGATTCAATGGAGCGAAACGAGTAAACTTTTATAGGACAGATGCAAAATACCATATTACCACATAAATCGTTATTTTAAAGCAAAGTATTAGCTTTTGCACTTGTTCAATTAAAGTTTGCTTACTTCGAAGTATGTAATCGTCCGAAATATTTTTTTTTGCCAAAACTATAACGTAATTTGTTCTTTTGAGCTTGAATATAGAGTTTTCATTACGTTTTATAGTAGTTTACTCTACTCTAAGCATAGAATCAAACAGAGTAATCCGCTTTTGTTAAAACTGATACATAATTTGCTCTTATTTTCGAGAATAAGACGTTTTCAATATGCTTGATAAAATTTTTCTTGTTTATAGCAAGGAATCGTTTAAAATAAGCTGTATTTGCTTAAACTGATACGTAATTCGATATTTATGCATGGATACGAAGTTTTCAGTTTCTTTGACGTGAAATTTCTTGTTGCAAAAGGAAATACTTTGCTTTAAAACAACGCTTTATATGGTAATATGTGGTTTTGCATCTGCCCCATAAAAGTTCATTAGTTTCGAATGATAAATTCGTTTGAAATAAACAGAGCTGGTCAAAACTATAATGTAAATTATTTCTTTGAGACGAAATTTAAAGTTTTCATTAAGTTTTATACAAGTTTACTCTATTCTAAGTAAAGGAGTAATCAGGATAAATTGCTTTTATCTAGAGTAATATATAATTTGCAGTTTTCAGCCAGAATAAGACGTTTTTAATCTTTTTAATGTAAGTTTTCGTGTTCAAGACAAAAGATCGTCTAAAATAAGCAGTTTTTGTCCAGACTGAAACGTAATTCGAATTTCTGTGCCTGAATAAGGGGTTTTCAGTTTCTTTGATGTAAGGTTTCTTGTTTGTAACAATGAATTAACAAAAATATTTGGTTTTTATCCAAACTGTGGCATGAATCAGCTTTAAGACTATAACGCAAATCTTTTGTTTTGTGCTAAAATAAGACGTTTTTAGTCAGTTTGATATAAGTTTTCTTGTTCAAAGCAAAATATTGTCGAAAATCAACCGTTTTTGTCTAAACTGATACAAAATTCGGTGGTTTGTGTCCGAATACAAAGTTTTCAGATTCTTTAATGTTAGGTTTGCTGCTTCTAACAAAGAATCAACGAAAATATTTTGTTTTAATACAAACTGCAATATAAAATGTCTTCATAGGACAAAACATGATGTTTGGCATCTGTTTAATAAAAATTTACTCGTTTGGAAGCATAGAATCATTTCAAATAAGCTATTCTCGTCAAAACTATAATGTAATTAGTATTTTGTGCTAGAATACAGCGTTTTTGTTAGATTTATTAACAATTTTGTCTATTTTAAGCAATGAAACGAATAGGATTAGCTGCCTTTATCTAAAGTGATACATAAATTGCTCTTTTATGCCAGATTAATACGTTTTTAGTCTGTTCGATGTAAGTTTTCTTGTTCAAAGCAAAAGATCGTCTAAAATAAGCCGTTTTTGTTTGAACTGATGAACAATTCAGACTGAGAGTCAACAAAAATAATTTATTTTAATCCAAACTGATACTTTTTGACCCTATAAAAGTCCTATAAGAGTCCGAGATACGCCGTTCTCGTCAAGTCTATAACGTAATTCGTTTTTTTGTGTCAGAATACGACGTTTTCTGTCTGTTTAATATAAGTTTTTAATAATAATAATAATAATAATAACAATAATAATAATAATAATAATAATAATAATAATAATAATAATAAAAATAATTATACTAATAATAGTAATAATAATAATAATAATAATAAAAATAATAATAGTAATAAAAGTAAGCTTAGTTTTCTAAGCAAAAATGAAGCTTATTTTGTGTGTTATATGAGCGTTTTCTCATTTCTATGCAAGAGATCATCTGTGATCTGTGTTTTTAGGCAAGAAATTGTCTAAAATTAATAACTCATTTTAAAACTGGTATAAAAACATTTACGATACAAAAGTTAATAATAATAATAATAATAATAATAATAATAATAATAATAATAACAATAATAATAATAATAATAATAATAATAATAACAATAATAATAATAATAATAATAATAATAACAATAATAATAATAATAATAATAATAATAATAATAATAATAATAATAATAATAAAAATAATAATAATAGTAGTAATAAAAGTAAGCTTAGTTTTCTAAGCAAAAATAAAGCTTATTTTGTGTTATATGAGCGTTTTCTCATTTCTATGCAAAAGATCATGTGTGATCAGTGTTTTTAGGCAATCTTAGCCATTTTATAGTTTTTAAGCAAGAAATTGGCTAAAATTAATCACTCATTTTAAAACTGGTATAAAATCATTTACTATACAAAAGTTAATAATAATAATAATAACAATAATAATAATAATAATAATAATAGTAATAGTAACAAAAGTAATAATAATAATGAATGAAGCTTATTTTGTGTGTTATATGAGCGTTTTCTCATTTCTATGCAAGAGATCATCTGTGATCTGTGTTGTTAGGCAAGAAATTGAATAAAATTAATAACTCATTTTAAAACTGGTATAAAAACATTTACTATACAAAAGTTAATAATAATAATAATAATAATAATAATAATAATAATAATAATAATAATAATAATAGTAATAAATAAAATAATAATAATAATAATAATAATAATAATAATAATGATAATAATACTTATAATAATGAATTTCTTTCTAAATTAAAGCTTAGTTTTTTTAAGCAAAAATGATGCTTATTTTGTGTTATCTGAGCGTTTTCTCATTTCTATGCAAGAGATCATCTGTGATCTGTGTTTTTAGGCAAGAAATTGTCTAAAATTAATAATTCATTTTAAAACTGTTATAAAAACATTTACTATACAAAAGTTATAATCGGTTATTAATAATAATAATATTAATAATAATATTTATAATAATAATAATAATAATAGTTATAATAATAATAATAATAATAATAATAAAAATAATAATAATAGTAGTAATAAAAGTAAGCTTAGTTTTCTAAGCAAAAATGAAGCTTATTTTGTGTTATATGAGCGTTTTATCATTTCTATGCAAAAGATCATGTGTGATGTGTGTTTTAGGCAATCTAAGCCATTTTATAGTTTTTAATATTTAACAAAAATTTGCTTTAAAATAAAATGTTTGAAAAACTGAAATTAAACTAAATTAATTGTGTCTAACACTTTAGTAGAGGAAAAAGGAGGAGACATAAAAGTCACTAAAGTCTTAGAGTTGTCTTTAGTCGTCATATTAATAACAATAACATTTATAATAACAATACTAGTAGTACTAAATTTGCTTATATGCAAGCGCTTAATTAAAGTAACAGTTTTTTTGTTCTTTGCTTATATCTCGAAAACAGTTACTCCTATCAATTTTTACTTTTTCACCAAAATTAAAGGTGATAAAATTTCCTACAAAATAGTTATTTGCATTTTTCATGTAGAACTAACCATAAGCGAGATATAAGTTTGAAAGTAATTAATAATTAAAAAAAAGTGTTTTAACAGAAAATGTCTTGTGATTTATAATACACTTAATTTATTGGGTCCAATACTTTATTAGAAGAAAAAGGAGGTGACATAAAAGTCACTGAAGTTTTCAGAGTCGTTTTTAAATGCTGCATTTTTGTCTTCGTCTCAAACATTGAAAACTGAATTACATTTTTCTTCAGTAACAGTTACAGTTTTCTTATTGGTTTTTTGCTTATATCTCGAAAACAGTTACTCCTATGAAATTTTAACTTTCTTTCACAATTAAAGCTAATAAAATTTCCAACAAAATAGTTATTTGCACCTCCTTTTTCTTCTAATTAAGTATTGGACCCAATAAATTAAGTGTATTTTAAATCACAAGACATTTTCTGTTAAAACACATTTTTTTTTTAATTATTAATTATTTTCAAACTTATATATCGCTTATGGTTTGTTCTACATGAAAAATGCAAATAACTATTTTGCAGGAAATTTTATCATCTTTAATTTTGGTGAAAAGTTAAAAATTGATAGGAGTAACTGTTTTCGAGATATAAGCAAGAAACCAAAAAACTATTACCTTAATGCAGCGTTTGCATATATGCAAATTTAGTACTATTAGTTTATTAATGTTATTGTTATTAATATGACGACTAAAGACGATTCTGAAACCTTTAAAGACTTTTATGTCTTCTCCTTTTTCCTCCACTAAAGTGTTAGACACAATTAATTTAGTTTAATTTCAGTTTTTCAAACATTTTATTTTAAAGCAAATTTATGTTAGAAATTATTTATATTCATCTCTATAACTCGCTTATGCTTGGTCCTACAAGAAAAATGCAAATAATTACTTTGTTGGAAATTTTATCAGCTTTAATTTTGAAAGAAAGATAAAATTTGATAGGTGTAACTGTTTTCGAGATATAAGCTAGAAACCAAAATCTGTTACATTAATTAAGCGCTTGCATATAAGCAAATTTAGTACTATTAGTATTATTATTATTAATGTTATTGTTATTAATATGACGACTAAAAACGACTCTGAAGACTTTAGTGACTTTTATGTCTTCTCCTTTTTCCTCTACTAAAGTGTTAGACACAATTAATTTGGTTTAATTTTAGTTTTTCAAACATTTTATTTTAAAGAAAATTTTTGTTAAAGATTATTTATATCCAACTCTATAACTCGCTTATGGTTGGTCCTACAAAAAAATGCAAATAACTATTTTGTAGGAAATGTTATCAGCTTTAATTTTGAAAAAAAGATAAAAATTTATAGAAGTAACTGTTTTCGAGATATAAGCAAGAAACCAATAAGAAAACTGTAACTGTTACTGAACAAAAATGGAATTCAGTTTTCAATATTTGAGACGAAGACGAAAATGCAGCATTATTATTATTATTAATGTTATTGTTATTAATATGACGACTAAAAACGACTCTGAAGTCTTTGGTGACTTTTATGTCTTCTCCTTTTTCCTATACTAAAGTGTTAGACTCAATTAATTTAGTTTAATTTCGGTTTTTCAAACATTATATTTTAAAGCAAATTTTTGTTAAAGATTATTTATATCCAACTCCATAACTCGCTTATGGTTGGTCTTACAAAAAAAATGCAAATAACTATTTTGTAGGAAATTTTATCAGCTTTAATTTTGAAAAAAAGATAAAAATTGATAGGAGTAATTGTTTTCGAGATATAAGCAAAAAACCAAAGTAAAAACTGTTACAGTTACTGAACAAAAATGTAAGTTTTCGAGATATAAGCAAGAAACTGTTACCTTAATTAAGCGCTTGCATATAAGCAAATTTAGTACTATTAGTATTATTATTATTAATGTTATTGTTATTGATATGACGACTAAGAACGACTCTCAAGACTTTGGTGACTTTTATGTCACCTCCTTTTTCTTCTAATAAAGTATTGGACCCAATAAATTAAGTGTATTTTAAATCACAAGACATTTTCTGTAAAACACTTTTTTTTAAATATTAATTATTTTTAAACTTATATCTCGCTTATGGTTAGTCCTACATGAAAAATGCAAATTACTATTTTGTAGGAAATTTTATTTTTTAGTTTTTTAAACATTTTATTTTAAAGCAAGTTTTTGTTAAATATTATTTATATCCAACTCTATAACTCGCTTATGGTTGGTCCTACAAGAAAAATGCAAATAACTATTTTGTAGGAAATTTTATCAGCTTTAATTTTGAAAAAAAGATAAAAATTAATAGGAGTAACTGTTTTCGAGATATAAGCAAAAAACCAATAAGAAAACTGTAACTGTTACTGAACAAAAATGTAATTCAGTTTTCAATGTTTGAGACGAAGACGAAAATGCAGCATTTAAAAACGACTCTGAAGACTTCTGTGACTTTTAAGTCACCTCCTTTTTCTTCTAATAATGTATTGGACCCAATAAATTAAGTGTATTTTAAATCACATGACATTTTCTGTTAAAGCACTTTTTTTTAAATATTGATTATTTTCAAACTTATATCTCGCTTATGGTTAGTCCTACATGAAAAATGCAAATAACTATTTTGTAGGAAATTTTATCAGCTTTAATTTTAGTAAACAGATAAAAATTGATAGGAGTAACTGTTTTCGAGATATAAGCAAGAAACCAAAAAACTGTTACCTTAATAAAGCGCTTGCATATAAGCAAATTTAGTACTATTAGTATTATTATTATTAATGTTATTGTTATTAATATGACGACTAAAAACGACTCTGAAGACTTTGGTGACTTTTATGTCTTCTCCTTTTTCCTATACTAAAGTGTTAGACACAATTAATTTAGTTTAATTTCAGTATTTCAAACATTTTATTTTAAAGCAAATTTTTGTTAAATATTATTTATATCTATCTCTATAACTCGCTTATGCTTACTCCTACAAGAAAAATACAAATAACTATTATGTAGGAAATTTTATCAGCTTTAATTTTAGTAAAAAGATAAAAATTGATAGGAGTAACTGTTTTCGAGATATAAGCAAGAAACCAATAAACTGTTACCTTAATAAAGCGCTTGCATATAAGCAAATTTAGTACAATTAGTATTATTATTATTAATGTTATTGTTATTGATATGACGACTAAGAACGACTCTCAAGACTTTGGTGACTTTTATGTCACCTCCTTTTTCTTCTAATAAAGTATTGGACCCAATAAATTAAGTGTATTTTAAATCACAAGACATTTTCTGTTAAAGCACTTTTTTTGTAAATATTAATTATTTTTAAACTTATATCTCGCTTATGGTTAGTCCTATATGAAAAATGCAAATTACTATTTTGTAGGAAATTTTATTTTTTAGTTTTTCAAACATTTTATTTTAAAGCAAGTTTTTGTTAAATATTATTTATATCCAACTCTATAACTCGCTTATGGTTGGTCCTACAAGAAAAATGCAAATAACTATTTTGTAGGAAATTTTATCAGCTTTAATTTTGAAAAAAAGATAAAAATTGATAGGAATAATTGTTTTCGAGATATAAGCAAAAAACCAAAGTGAAAACTGTTACAGTTACTAAACAAAAATGTAATTCAGTTTTCAATGTTTGAGACGAAGACGAAAATGCAGCATTCAAAAACGACTCTGAAGACTTCTGTGACTTTTAAGTCACCTCCTTTTTCTTCTAATAATGCATTGGACCCAATAAATTAAGTGTATTTTAAATCACATGACATTTTCTGTTAAAGCACTTTTTTTTAAATATTGATTATTTTCAAACTTTTATCTCGCTTATGGTTAGTCCTACATGAAAAATGCAAATAACTATTTTGTAGGAAATTTTATCAGCTTTAATTTTAGTAAACAGATAAAAATTGATAGGAGTAACTGTTTTCGAGATATAAGCAAGAAACCAAAAAACTGTTACCTTAATAAAGCGCTTGCATATAAGCAAATTTAGTACTATTAGTATTATTATTATTAATGTTATTGTTATTAATATGACGACTAAAAACGACTCTGAAGACTTTGGTGACTTTTATGTCTTCTCCTTTTTCCTATACTAAAGTGTTAGACACAATTAATTTAGTTTAATTTCAGTATTTCAATCATTTTATTTTAAAGCAAATTTTTGTTAAATATTATTTATATCTATCTCTATAACTCGCTTATGCTTGGTCCTACAAGAAAAATACAAATAACTATTTTGTTGGAAATTTTATCAGCTTCAATTTTAGTAAAAAGATAAAAATTGATAGGAGTAACTGTTTTCGAGATATAAGCAAGAAACCAATAAACTGTTACCTTAATAAAGCGCTTGCATATAAGCAAATTTAGTACTATTAATATTATTATTATTAATGTTATTGTTATTGATATGACGACTAAGAACGACTCTCAAGACTTTGGTGACTTTTATGTCACCTCCTTTTTCTTCTAATAAAGTATTGGACACAATAAATTAAGTGTATTTTAAATCACAAGACATTTTCTGTTAAAGCACTTTTTTTTTAAATATTAATTATTTTTAAACTTATATCTCGCTTATGGTTAGTCCTATATGAAAAATGCAAATTACTATTTTGTAGGAAATTTTATTTTTTAGTTTTTCAAACATTTTATTTTAAAGCAAGTTTTTGTTAAATATTATTTATATCCAACTCTATAACTCGCTTATGGTTGGTCCTACAAGAAAAATGCAAATAACTATTTTGTAGGAAATTTTATCAGCTTTAATTTTAGTAAACAGATAAAAATTGATAGGAGTAACTGTTTTCGAGATATAAGCAAGAAACCAAAAAACTGTTACCTTAATAAAGCGCTTGCATATAAGCAAATTTAGTACTATTAGTATTATTATTATTAATGTTATTGTTATTAATATGACGACTAAAAACGACTCTGAAGACTTTGGTGACTTTTATGTCTTCTCCTTTTTCCTATACTAAAGTGTTAGACACAATTAATTTAGTTTAATTTCAGTATTTCAAACATTTTATTTTAAAGCAAATTTTTGTTAAATATTATTTATATCTATCTCTATAACTCGCTTATGCTTGGTCCTACAAGAAAAATACAAATAACTATTTTGTAGGAAATTTTATCAGCTTTAATTTTAGTAAAAAGATAAAAATTGATAGGAGTAACTGTTTTCGAGATATAAACAAGAAACCAATAAACTGTTACCTTAATAAAGCGCTTGCATATAAGCACATTTAGTATTATTAGTATTATTATTATTAATGTTATTGTTATTAATATGACGACTAAAAACAACTCTCAAAACTTTGGTGACTTTTATGTCTTCTCCTTTTTCCTCAACTAAAGTGTTAGTCTTAATTAATTTAGTTTAATTTCGGTTTTTCAAACATTTTATTTTAAAGCAAATTTTTGTTAAAGATTATTTATATCCAACTCTATAACTCGCTTATGGTTGGTCCTACAAAAAAAATGCCAATAACTATTTTGTAGGAAATTTTATCAGCTTTGATTTTGAAAGAAAGATAAAAATTGATAGGAGTAACTGTTTTCGAGATATAAGCAAAAAACCAATAAGAAAACTGTAACTGTTACTAAACAAAAATGTAATTCAGTATTCAATGTTTGAGACAAAGACGAAAATGCAGCATTTAAAATCGACTCTGAAGACTTCAGTGACTTTTATGTCACCTCCTTTTTCTTCTAATAAAGTATTGGACCCATTAAATTAAGTGTATTTTAAATCACAAGACATTTTCTGTTAAAGCACTTTTTTTTAATATTAATTATTTTCAAACTTATATCTCGCTTATGGTTAGTCCTACATGAAAAATGCAAATAACTATTTTGTAGGAAATTTTATCAGCTTTAATTTTGAAAGAAAGATAAAAATTGATAGGAATAATTGTTTTCGAGATATAAGCAAAAAACCAAAGTGAAAACTGTTACAGTTACTAAACAAAAATGTAATTCAGTTTTCAATGTTTGAGACGAAGACGAAAATGCAGCATTTAAAAACGACTCTGAAGACTTCTGTGACTTTTAAGTCACCTCCTTTTTCTTCTAATAATGTATTGGACCCAATAAATTAAGTGTATTTTAAATCACAAGACATTTTCTGTTAAAGCACTTTTTTTTTAAATATTGATTATTTTCAAACTTATATCTCGCTTAAGGTTAGTCCTACATGAAAAATGCAAATAACTATTTTGTAAAAAATTTTATCAGCTTTAATTTTAGTAAACAGATAAAAATTGATAGGAGTAACTGTTTTCGAGATATAAGCAAGAAACCAAAAAACTGTTACTTTAATAAAGCGCTTGCATATAAGCAAATTTAGTACTATTAGTATTATTATTATTAATGTTATTGTTATTAATATGACGACTAAAAACGACTCTGAAGACTTTGGTGACTTTTATGTCTTCTCCTTTTTCCTATACTAAAGTGTTAGACACAATTAATTTAGTTTAATTTCAGTATTTCAAACATTTTATTTTAAAGCAAATTTTTGTTAAAGATTATTTATATCCAACTCTATAACTCGCTTATGGTTGGTCCTACAAAAAAAATGCCAATAACTATTTTGTAGGAAATTTTATCAGCTTTGATTTTGAAAAAAAGACAAAAATTGATAGGAGTAATTGTTTTCGAGATATAAGCAAAAAACCAAAGTAAAAACTGTTACAGTTACTGAACAAAAATGTAATTCAGTTTTCAATGTTTGAGACGAAGACGAAAATGCAGCATTTAAAAACGACTCTGAAGACTTCAGTGACTTTTAAGTCACCTCCTTTTTTTCTAATAATGTATTGGACCCAATAAATTAAGTGTATTTTAAATCACATGACATTTTCTGTTAAAGCACTTTTTTTTAAATATTGATTATTTTCAAACTTTTATCTCGCTTATGGTTAGTCCTACATGAAAAATGCAAATAACTATTTTGTAGGAAATTTTATCAGCTTTAATTTTAGTAAACAGATAAAAATTGATAGGAGTAACTGTTTTCGAGATATAAGCAAGAAACCAAAAAACTGTTACCTTAATAAAGCGCTTGCATATAAGCAAATTTAGTACTATTAGTATTATTATTATTAATGTTATTGTTATTGATATGACGACTAAGAACGACTCTCAAGACTTTGGTGACTTTTATGTCACCTCCTTTTTCTTCTAATAAAGTATTGGACCCAATAAATTAAGTGTATTTTAAATCATAAGACATTTTCTGTTAAAGCACTTTTTTTGTAAATATTAATTATTTTTAAACTTATATCTCGCTTATGGTTAGTCCTATATGAAAAATGCAAATTACTATTTTGTAGGAAATTTTATTTTTTAGTTTTTCAAACATTTTATTTTAAAGCAAGTTTTTGTTAAATATTATTTATATCCAACTCTATAACTCGCTTATGGTTGGTCCTACAAGAAAAATGCAAATAACTATTTTGTAGGAAATTTTATCAGCTTTAATTTTGAAAAAAAGATAAAAATTGATAGGAATAATTGTTTTCGAGATATAAGCAAAAAACCAAAGTGAAAACTGTTACAGTTACTAAACAAAAATGTAATTCAGTTTTCAATGTTTGAGACGAAGACGAAAATGCAGCATTCAAAAACGACTCTGAAGACTTCTGTGACTTTTAAGTCACCTCCTTTTTCTTCTAATAATGTATTGGACCCAATAAATTAAGTGTATTTTAAATCACATGACATTTTCTGTTAAAGCACTTTTTTTTAAATATTGATTATTTTCAAACTTTTATCTCGCTTATGGTTAGTCCTACATGAAAAATGCAAATAACTATTTTGTAGGAATTTTTATCAGCTTTAATTTTAGTAAACAGATAAAAATTGATAGGAGTAACAGTTTTCGAGATATAAGCAAGAAACCAAAAAACTGTTACCTTAATAAAGCGCTTGCATATAAGCAAATTTAGTACTATTAGTATTATTATTATTAATGTTATTGTTATTAATATGACGACTAAAAACGACTCTGAAGACTTTGGTGACTTTTATGTCTTCTCCTTTTTCCTATACTAAAGTGTTAGACACAATTAATTTAGTTTAATTTCAGTATTTCAATCATTTTATTTTAAAGCAAATTTTTGTTAAATATTATTTATATCTATCTCTATAACTCGCTTATGCTTGGTCCTACAAGAAAAATACAAATAACTATTTTGTAGGAAATTTTATCAGCTTTAATTTTAGTAAAAAGATAAAAATTGATAGGAGTAACTGTTTTCGAGATATAAACAAGAAACCAATAAACTGTTACCTTAATAAAGCGCTTGCATATAAGCAAATTTAGTACTATTAATATTATTATTATTAATGTTATTGTTATTGATATGACGACTAAGAACGACTCTCAAGACTTTGGTGACTTTTATGTCACCTCCTTTTTCTTCTAATAAAGTATTGGACACAATAAATTAAGTGTATTTTAAATCACAAGACATTTTCTGTTAAAGCACTTTTTTTTTAAATATTAATTATTTTTAAACTTATATCTCGCTTATGGTTAGTCCTATATGAAAAATGCAAATTACTATTTTGTAGGAAATTTTATTTTTTAGTTTTTCAAACATTTTATTTTAAAGCAAGTTTTTGTTAAATATTATTTATATCCAACTCTATAACTCGCTTATGGTTGGTCCTACAAGAAAAATGCAAATAACTATTTTGTAGGAATTTTTATCAGCTTTAATTTTAAAAGAAAGATAAAAATTGATAGGAATAATTGTTTTCGAGATATAAGCAAAAAACCAAAGTGAAAACTGTTACAGTTACTAAACAAAAATGTAATTCAGTTTTCAATGTTTGAGACGAAGACGAAAATGCAGCATTTAAAAACGACTCTGAAGACTTCTGTGACTTTTAAGTCACCTCCTTTTTCTTCTAATAATGTATTGGACCCAATAAATTAAGTGTATTTTAAATCACAAGACATTTTCTGTTAAAGCACTTTTTTTTAAATATTGATTATTTTCAAACTTATATCTCGCTTATGGTTAGTCCTACATGAAAAATGCAAATAACTATTTTGTAGAAAATTTTATCAGCTTTAGTTTTAGTAAACAGATAAAAATTGATAGGAGTAACTGTTTTCGAGATATAAGCAAGAAACCATAAAACTGTTACCTTAATAAAGCGCTTGCATATAAGCAAATTTAGTACTATTAGTATTATTATTATTAATGTTATTGTTATTAATATGACGACTAAAAACGACTCTGAAGACTTTGGTGACTTTTATGTCTTCTCCTTTTTCCTATACTAAAGTGTTAGACACAATTAATTTAGTTTAATTTCAGTATTTCAAACATTTTATTTTAAAGCAAATTTTTGTTAAATATTATTTATATCTATCTCTATAACTCGCTTATGCTTGGTCCTACAAGAAAAATACAAATAACTATTTTGTAGGAAATTTTATCAGCTTTAATTTTAGTAAAAAGATAAAAATTGATAGGAGTAACTGTTTTCGAGATATAAACAAGAAACCAATAAACTGTTACCTTAATAAAGCGCTTGCATATAAGCAAATTTAGTATTATTAGTATTATTATTATTAATGTTATTGTTATTAATATGACGACTAAAAACAACTCTCAAAACTTTGGTGACTTTTATGTCTTCTCCTTTTTCCTCAACTAAAGTGTTAGTCTTAATTAATTTAGTTTAATTTCGGTTTTTCAAACATTTTATTTTAAAGCAAATTTTTGTTAAAGATTATTTATATCCAACTCTATAACTTGCTTATGGTTGGTCCTACAAAAAAAATGCCAATAACTATTTTGTAGGAAATTTTATCAGCTTTGATTTTGAAAGAAAGATAAAAATTGATAGGAGTAACTGTTTTCGAGATATAAGCAAAAAACCAATAAGAAAACTGTAACTGTTACTAAACAAAAATGTAATTCAGTATTCAATGTTTGAGACAAAGACGAAAATGCAGCATTTAAAATCGACTCTGAAGACTTCAGTGACTTTTATGTCACCTCCTTTTTCTTCTAATAAAGTATTGGACCCATTAAATTAAGTGTATTTTAAATCACAAGACATTTTCTGTTAAAGCACTTTTTTTTAATATTAATTATTTTCAAACTTATATCTCGCTTATGGTTAGTCCTACATGAAAAATGCAAATAACTATTTTGTAGGAAATTTTATCAGCTTTAATTTTGAAAGAAAGATAAAAATTGATAGGAATAATTGTTTTCGAGATATAAGCAAAAAACCAAAGTGAAAACTGTTACAGTTACTAAAAAAAATGTAATTCAGTTTTCAATGTTTGAGACGAAGACGAAAATGCAGCATTTAAAAACGACTCTGAAGACTTCTGTGACTTTTAAGTCACCTCCTTTTTCTTCTAATAATGTATTGGACCCAATAAATTAAGTGTATTTTAAATCACAAGACATTTTCTGTTAAAGCACTTTTTTTTTAAATATTGATTATTTTCAAACTTATATCTCGCTTAAGGTTAGTCCTACATGAAAAATGCAAATAACTATTTTGTAAAAAATTTTATCAGCTTTAATTTTAGTAAACAGATAAAAATTGATAGGAGTAACTGTTTTCGAGATATAAGCAAGAAACCAAAAAACTGTTACTTTAATAAAGCGCTTGCATATAAGCAAATTTAGTACTATTAGTATTATTATTATTAATGTTATTGTTATTAATATGACGACTAAAAACGACTCTGAAGACTTTGGTGACTTTTATGTCTTCTCCTTTTTCCTATACTAAAGTGTTAGACACAATTAATTTAGTTTAATTTCAGTATTTCAAACATTTTATTTTAAAGCAAATTTTTGTTAAAGATTATTTATATCCAACTCTATAACTCGCTTATGGTTGGTCCTACAAAAAAAATGCCAATAACTATTTTGTAGGAAATTTTATCAGCTTTGATTTTGAAAAAAAGACAAAAATTGATAGGAGTAATTGTTTTCGAGATATAAGCAAAAAACCAAAGTAAAAACTGTTACAGTTACTGAACAAAAATGTAATTCAGTTTTCAATGTTTGAGACGAAGACGAAAATGCAGCATTTAAAAACGACTCTGAAGACTTCAGTGACTTTTATGTCACCTCCTTTTTCTTCTAATAAAGTATTGGACCCATTAAATTAAGTGTATTTTAAATCACAAGACATTTTCTGTTAAAGCACTTTTTTTTTAAATATTAATTATTTTCAAACTTATATCTCGCTTATGGTTAGTCCTACATGAAAAATGCAAATAACTATTTTGTAGGAAATTTTATCAGCTTTAATTTTGAAAGAGAGATAAAAATTGATAGGAGTAATTGTTTTCGAGATATAAGCAAAAAACCAAAGTAAAAACTGTTACAGTTACTGAATAAAAATGTAATTCAGTTTTCAATGTTTGAGACGAAGACGAAAATGCAGCATTTAAAAACGACTCTGAAGACTTCAGCGACTTTTATGTCACCTCCTTTTTCTTCTAATAAAGTATTGGACCCAATAAATTAAGTGTATTTTAAATCACAAGACATTTTCTGTTAAAGCACTTTTTTTTTAAATATTAATAATTTTTAAACTTATATCTCGCTTATGGTTAGTCTTACATGAAAAATGCAAATAACTATTTTGTAGAAAATTTTATCGGCTTTAATTTTAGTAAAAAGATAAAAATTGATATAAGTAACTGTTTTCCAGATATAAGCAAGAAACCAAAAAACTGTTACCCTAATTAAGCGTTTGCATGTAAGCAAATTTAGTACTATTAGTATTATTATTAATGTTATTGTTATTAATATGACGACAAAAGACGACTCTGAAACCTTTAGTGACCTTTATGTCTTCTCCTTTTTTCTCTACTAAAGTGTTAGACACAATTAATTTAGTTTAATTTTAGTTTTTCAAACATTTTATTTTAAAGCAAGTTTTTGTTAAATATTATTTATATCCAACTCTATAACTCGCTTATGGTTGGTCCTACAAGAAAAATGCAAATAACTATTTTGTAGGAAATTTTATCAGCTTTAATTTTGAAAGAAAGATAAAAATTGATAGGAGTAACTGTTTTCGAGATATAAGCAAAAAACCAATAAGAAAACTGTAACTGTTACTGAACAAAAATGTAATTCAGTTTTCAATGTTTGAGACGAAGACGAAAATGCAGCATTATTATTATTATTAATGTTATTGTTATTAATATGACGACTAAAAACGACTTTGAAGACTTTGGTGACTTTTATGTCTTCTCCTTTTTCCTATACTAAAGTGTTAGACTCAATTTAATTTCGGTTTTTCAAACATTATATTTTAAAGCAAATTTTTGTTAAAGATTATTTATATCCAACTCTATAACTCGCTTATGGTTGGTCTTACAAAAGAAATGCAAATAACTATTTTGTAGGAAATTTTATCAGCTTTAATTTTGAAAGAAAGATAAAAATTGATAGGAGTAATTGTTTTCGAGATATAAGCAAAAAACCAAAGTAAAAACTGTTACAGTTACTGAACAAAAATGTAAGTTTTCGAGATATAAGCAAGAAACTGTTACCTTAATTAAGCGCTTGCATATAAGCAAATTTAGTACTATTAGTATTATTATTATTATTAATGTTATTGTTATTGATATGACGACTAAGAACGACTCTCAAGACTTTGGTGACTTTTATGTCACCTCCTTTTTCTTCTAATAAATTATTGGACCCAATAAATTAAGTGTATTTTAAATCACAAGACATTTTCTGTTAAAGCACTTTTTTTTTAAATATTAATTATTTTTAAACTTATATCTCGCTTATGGTTAGTCCTACATGAAAAATGCAAATTACTATTTTGTAGGAATTTTTATCAGCTTTAATTTTAGTAAAAAGATATAAAAATTGATAGGAGTAACTGTTTTCGAGATATAAGCAAGAAACCAAAAAACTGTTACCTTAATTAAGCGCTTGCATATAAGCAAATTTAGTACTAAAAACAACTCTGAAGACTTTGGTGATTTTTATGTCTTCTCCTTTTTCCTCTACTAAAGTGTTGGACCCAATTAATTTAGTTTAATATCAGTTTTTCAAACATTTTATTTTAAAGCAAATTTTTGTTAAAGATTATTTATATCCAACTCTATAACTCGCTTATGGTTGGTCCTACAAAAAAATGGAAATAACTATTTTGTAGGAAATTTTATCAGCTTTAATTTTGAAAAAAAGGTAAAAATTGATAGGAGTAACTGTTTTCGAGATATAAGCAAGAAACCAAAAAACTGTTACCTTAATAAAGCGCTTGCATATAAGCAAATTTAGTACTATTAGTATTATTATTATTAATGTTATTGTTATCAATATGACGACTAAAGACGACTCTGAAACATTTAGTGACTTTTATGTCTTCTCCTTTTTCCTATACTAAAGTGTTAGACCCAATTAATTTAGTTTAATTTCGGTTTTTCAAACATTTTATTTTATAGCAAATTTTTGTTAAAGATTATTTATATCCAACTCTATAACTCGCTTATGGTTGGTCTTACAAAAGAAATGCAAATAACTATTTTGTAGGAAATTTTATCAGCTTTAATTTTGAAAGAAAGATAAAAATTGATAGGAGTAATTGTTTTCGAGATATAAGCAAAAAACCAAAGTGAAAACTGTTACAGTTACTGAACAAAAATGTAATTCAGTTTTCAATGTTTGAGACGAAGACGAAAATGCAGCATTTAAAAACGACTCTGAAGACTTCAGTGACTTTTATGTCACCTCCTTTTTCTTCTAATAGAGTATTGGTCCCAATAAATTAAGTGTATTTTAAATCACAAGACATTTTCTGTTAAAGCACTTTTTTTTTAAATATTAATAATTTTCAAACTTCTATCTCGCTTATGGTTAGTCCTACATAAAAAATGCAAATAACTATTTTGTAGGAAATTTTATCAGCTTTAATTTTAGTAAAAAGATAAAAATTGATAGGAGTAACTGTTTTCGAGATATAAGCAAGAAACTGTTACCTTAATTAAGCGCTTGCATATAAGCAAATTTAGTAATATTAGTATTATTATTATTAATGTTATTGTTATTAATAGGGCGACTAAAGACGACTCTGAAACATTTAGTGACTTTTATGTCTTTTCCTTTTTCCTCTACTAAAGTGTTAGACACAATTAATTTAGTTTAATTCCGGTTTTTCAAGCATTTTATTTTAAAGCAAATTTTTGTTAAATATTATTTATATCCAACTCTATAACTCGTTTATGCTTGGTCCTACAAGAAAAATGTAAATAACTATTTTGTTGGAAATTGTATCGGCTTTAATTTTGAAAGAAAGGTAAAATTTGATAGGAGTAACTGTTTTCGAGATATAAGCAAAAAACCAATAAGAAAACTGTAACTGTTACTGAACAAAAATGTAATTCAGTTTTCAATGTTTGAGACGAAGACGAAAATGCAGCATTATTATTATTATTAATGTTATTGTTATTAATATGACGACTAAAAACGACTTTGAAGACTTTGGTGACTTTTATGTCTTCTCCTTTTTCCTATACTAAAGTGTTAGACTCAATTTAATTTCGGTTTTTCAAACATTATATTTTAAAGCAAATTTTTGTTAAAGATTATTTATATCCAACTCTATAACTCGCTTATGGTTGGTCTTACAAAAGAAATGCAAATAACTATTTTGTAGGAAATTTTATCAGCTTTAATTTTGAAAGAAAGATAAAAATTGATAGGAGTAATTGTTTTCGAGATATAAGCAAAAAACCAAAGTAAAAACTGTTACAGTTACTGAACAAAAATGTAAGTTTTCGAGATATAAGCAAGAAACTGTTACCTTAATTAAGCGCTTGCATATAAGCAAATTTAGTACTATTAGTATTATTATTATTATTAATGTTATTGTTATTGATATGACGACTAAGAACGACTCTCAAGACTTTGGTGACTTTTATGTCACCTCCTTTTTCTTCTAATAAATTATTGGACCCAATAAATTAAGTGTATTTTAAATCACAAGACATTTTCTGTTAAAGCACTTTTTTTTTAAATATTAATTATTTTTAAACTTATATCTCGCTTATGGTTAGTCCTACATGAAAAATGCAAATTACTATTTTGTAGGAATTTTTATCAGCTTTAATTTTAGTAAAAAGATATAAAAATTGATAGGAGTAACTGTTTTCGAGATATAAGCAAGAAACCAAAAAACTGTTACCTTAATTAAGCGCTTGCATATAAGCAAATTTAGTACTAAAAACAACTCTGAAGACTTTGGTGATTTTTATGTCTTCTCCTTTTTCCTCTACTAAAGTGTTGGACCCAATTAATTTAGTTTAATATCAGTTTTTCAAACATTTTATTTTAAAGCAAATTTTTGTTAAAGATTATTTATATCCAACTCTATAACTCGCTTATGGTTGGTCCTACAAAAAAATGGAAATAACTATTTTGTAGGAAATTTTATCAGCTTTAATTTTGAAAAAAAGGTAAAAATTGATAGGAGTAACTGTTTTCGAGATATAAGCAAGAAACCAAAAAACTGTTACCTTAATAAAGCGCTTGCATATAAGCAAATTTAGTACTATTAGTATTATTATTATTAATGTTATTGTTATCAATATGACGACTAAAGACGACTCTGAAACATTTAGTGACTTTTATGTCTTCTCCTTTTTCCTATACTAAAGTGTTAGACCCAATTAATTTAGTTTAATTTCGGTTTTTCAAACATTTTATTTTATAGCAAATTTTTGTTAAAGATTATTTATATCCAACTCTATAACTCGCTTATGGTTGGTCTTACAAAAGAAATGCAAATAACTATTTTGTAGGAAATTTTATCAGCTTTAATTTTGAAAGAAAGATAAAAATTGATAGGAGTAATTGTTTTCGAGATATAAGCAAAAAACCAAAGTGAAAACTGTTACAGTTACTGAACAAAAATGTAATTCAGTTTTCAATGTTTGAGACGAAGACGAAAATGCAGCATTTAAAAACGACTCTGAAGACTTCAGTGACTTTTATGTCACCTCCTTTTTCTTCTAATAGAGTATTGGTCCCAATAAATTAAGTGTATTTTAAATCACAAGACATTTTCTGTTAAAGCACTTTTTTTTTAAATATTAATAATTTTCAAACTTCTATCTCGCTTATGGTTAGTCCTACATAAAAAATGCAAATAACTATTTTGTAGGAAATTTTATCAGCTTTAATTTTAGTAAAAAGATAAAAATTGATAGGAGTAACTGTTTTCGAGATATAAGCAAGAAACTGTTACCTTAATTAAGCGCTTGCATATAAGCAAATTTAGTAATATTAGTATTATTATTATTAATGTTATTGTTATTAATAGGGCGACTAAAGACGACTCTGAAACATTTAGTGACTTTTATGTCTTTTCCTTTTTCCTCTACTAAAGTGTTAGACACAATTAATTTAGTTTAATTCCGGTTTTTCAAGCATTTTATTTTAAAGCAAATTTTTGTTAAATATTATTTATATCCAACTCTATAACTCGTTTATGCTTGGTCCTACAAGAAAAATGTAAATAACTATTTTGTTGGAAATTGTATCGGCTTTAATTTTGAAAGAAAGGTAAAATTTGATAGGAGTAACTGTTTTCGAGATATAAGCAAAAAACCAATAAGAAAACTGTAACTTTTACTGAACAAAAATGTAACTCAGTTTTCAATGTTTAAGACGAAGACAAAAGTGCAGCATTTAAAAACGACTCTGAAGACGTCAGTGACCTTTATGTCACCTCCTTTTTCTTCTAATAAAGTATTGGACCCAATAAATTAAGTGTATTTTAAATCACAAGACATTTTCTGTTAAAGCACTTTTTTTTTAAATAATAATTATTTTCAAACTTATATCTCGCTTATGGTTAGTCCTACATGAAAAATGCAAATAACTATTTTGTAGGAAATTTTATCAGCTTTAATTTTAGTAAAAAGATAAAAATTGATAGGAGTAACTGTTTTCGAGATATAATCAAGAAACCAAAAAACCAAAGCTGATAAAATTTCCTACAAAATAGTTATTGGCATTTTTGTTGTAAGACCAACCATAAGCGAGTTATAGAGTTGGATATAAATAATCTAACAAAAATTTGCTTTAAAATATAATGTTTGAAAAACCGAAATTAAACTAAATTAATTGAGTCTAACACTTTAGTATAGGAAAAAGGAGAAGACATAAAAGTCACCAAAGTCTTCAGAGTCGTTTTTAGTTGTCATATTAATAACAATAACATTAATAATAATAATAATGCTGCATTTTCGTCTTCGTCTCAAACATTGAAAACTGAATTACATTTTTGTTCAGTAACAGTTTCAGTTTTCTTATTGGTTTTTTGCTTATATCTCGAAAACAGTTACTCCTATCAATTTTTATCTTTTTTTCAAAATTAAAGCTGATAAAATTTCCTACAAAATAGTTATTTACATTTTTCTTGTAGGACCAACCATAAGCGAGTTATAGAGTTGGGTATAAATAATATTTAACAAAAACTTGCTTTAAAATAAAATGTTTGAAAAACTAAAATTAAACTAAATTAATTGTGTCTAACACTTTAGTAGAGGAAAAAGGAGAAGACATAAAGGTCACTAAAGGTTTCAGAGTCGTCTTTAGTCGTCATATTAATAACAATAACATTAATAATAATAATAATGCTGCATTTTCGTCTTCGTCTCAAACATTGAAAACTGAATTACATTTTTGTTCAGTAACAGTTACAGTTTTCTTATTGGTTTTTTGCTTATATCTCGAAAACAGTTACTCCTATTAATTTTTATCTTTCTTTTAAAATTAAAGCTGATAAAATTTCCTACAAAATAGTTATTTGCATTTTTCTTGTAAGACCAACCATAAGCGAGTTATAGAGTTAGATATAAATAATACTTAACAAATGTTATTGTTATTAATATGACGACTAAAGACGACTCTGAAACCTTTAATGACATTTATGTCTTCTCCTTTTATTATATTTATTTTTATTTATATAATTATTTTGTAGGAAATTTTATCAGCTTTAGTTACTGAACAAAAATGTAATTCAGTTTTCAATGTTTGAGAGGAAGACGAAAATGCAGCATTTAAAAACGACTCTGAAGACTTTAGTGACTTTTATGTCTCCTCCTTTTTTCTCTACTAAAGTGTTAGACACAATTAATTTAGTTTAATTTCAGTTTTTCAAACATTTTATTTTAAAGCAAATTTTTGTTAAATATTAAAAACTATAAAATGGTTTAGATTGCCTAAAAACACACATCACACATGATCTTTTGCATAGAAATGAGAAAACGCTCATGTAACACACAAAATAAGTTCCATTTTTCCTTATTAAAAGTATTATTATTATTATTATTACTTTTGTTACTATTACTATTATTATTATTATTATTATTATTATTATTGTTATTATTATTATTATTATTAACTTTTGTATAGTAAATGATTTTATACCAGTTTTAAAATGAGTTATTAATTTTAGACAATTTCTTGCCTAAAAACACAGATCACAGATGATTTCTTGCATAGAAATGAGAAAACACTCATATAACACACAAAATAAGCTTCATTTTTGCTTAGAAAACTAAGCTTACTTTTATTACTATTATTATTATTTTTATTATTATTATTGTTATTATTATTATTATTATTATTATTATTATTATTATTATTATTATTGTTATTATTATTATTATTATTATTATTATTATTATTATTATTATTATTATTATTATTATTTATTACTATTATTATTATTATTATTATTATTATTATTATTATTATTATTATTATTATTATTAACTTTTGTATAGTAAATGTTTTTATACCAGTTTTAAAATGAGTTATTAATTTTATTCAATTTCTTGCCTAACAACACAGATCACAGATGATCTCTTGCATAGAAATGAGAAAACGCTCATATAACACACAAAATAAGCTTCATTCATTATTATTATTATTATTATTATTATTATTATTATTATTATTAACTTTTGTATTGTAAATGTTTTTATACCAGTTTTAAAATGAGTTATTAATTTTAGACAATTTCTTGCCTAAAAACACAGATCACAGATGATTTCTTGCATAGAAATGAGAAAACGCTCATATAACACAAAATAAGCTTCATTTTTGCTTAGAAAACTAAGCTTACTTTTATTACTATTATTATTTTTATTATTATTATTATTACTATTATTAGTATTATTATTTTTATTATTATTATTATTATTATTATTATTATTATTATTATTATTATTATTATTATTATTATTATTATTATTATTATTATTATTATTATTGTTATTATTATTAAAAACTTATATTAAACAGACAGAAAACGTCGTATTCTGACACAAAAAAACGAATTACGTTATAGACTTGACGAGAACGGCGTATCTCGGACTCTTATAGGACTTTTATAGAGTCAAAAAGTATCAGTTTGGATTAAAATAAATTATTTTTGTTGACTCTCAGTCTGAATTGTTCATCAGTTCAAACAAAAACGGCTTATTTTAGACGATCTTTTGCTTTGAACAAGAAAACTTACATCGAACAGACTAAAAACGTATTAATCTGGCATAAAAGAGCAATTTATGTATCACTTTAGATAAAGGCAGCTAATCCTATTCGTTTCATTGCTTAAAATAGACAAAATTGTTAATAAATCTAACAAAAACGCTGTATTCTAGCACAAAATACTAATTACATTATAGTTTCGACGAGAATAGCTTATTTGAAATGATTCTATGCTTCCAAACGAGTAAATTTTTATTAAACAGATGCCAAACATCATGTTTTGTCCTATGAAGACATTTTATATTGCAGTTTGTATTAAAACAAAATATTTTCGTTGATTCTTTGTTAGAAGCAGCAAACCTAACATTAAAGAATCTGAAAACTTTGTATTCGGACACAAACCACCGAATTTTGTATCAGTTTAGACAAAAACGGTTGATTTTCGACAATATTTTGCTTTGAACAAGAAAACTTATATCAAACTGACTAAAAACGTCTTATTTTAGCACAAAACAAAAGATTTGCGTTATAGTCTTAAAGCTGATTCATGCCACAGTTTGGATAAAAACCAAATATTTTTGTTAATTCATTGTTACAAACAAGAAACCTTACATCAAAGAAACTGAAAACCCCTTATTCAGGCACAGAAATTCGAATTACGTTTCAGTCTGGACAAAAACTGCTTATTTTAGACGATCTTTTGTCTTGAACACGAAAACTTACATTAAAAAGATTAAAAACGTCTTATTCTGGCTGAAAACTGCAAATTATATATTACTCTAGATAAAAGCAATTTATCCTGATTACTCCTTTACTTAGAATAGAGTAAACTTGTATAAAACTTAATGAAAACTTTAAATTTCGTCTCAAAGAAATAATTTACATTATAGTTTTGACCAGCACTGTTTATTTCAAACGAATTTATCATTCGAAACTAATGAACTTTTATGGGGCAGATGCAAAACCACATATTACCATATAAAGCGTTGTTTTAAAGCAAAGTATTTCCTTTTGCAACAAGAAATTTCACGTCAAAGAAACTGAAAACTTCGTATCCATGCATAAATATCGAATTACGTATCAGTTTAAGCAAATACAGCTTATTTTAAACGATTCCTTGCTATAAACAAGAAAAATTTTATCAAGCATATTGAAAACGTCTTATTCCCGAAAATAAGAGCAAATTATGTATCAGTTTTAACAAAAGCGGATTACTCTGTTTGATTCTATGCTTAGAGTAGAGTAAACTACTATAAAACGTAATGAAAACTCTATATTCAAGCTCAAAAGAACAAATTACGTTATAGTTTTGGCAAAAAAAAATATTTCGGACGATTACATACTTCGAAGTAAGCAAACTTTAATTGAACAAGTGCAAAAGCTAATACTTTGCTTTAAAATAACGATTTATGTGGTAATATGGTATTTTGCACCTGTCCTATAAAAGTTTACTCGTTTCGCTCCATTGAATCATTCGAAAGAAATTATTTTGACACAACAACAACGAAAATAATTTGTTTTTGTTTAAACTGTAACATAAATCGCTTTTATAAAACGAACTAAGACGTTTGGCATCTGTTTATTGAAAGTTTTCTCGTTTGGGGGCATAAAATCGTTTGAATTTATCAGTTCTGGTCAAAACTATAACGTAAATTATTTCTTTGTATCACTTTAAAGATTTGCGTTATAGTCTTGACGAGAACTGTTAATTTCAAACGATTCTATGCTTTGAAACCAGTATACTTTCACTGAACAGAGGCAAAACGTCTGATTTCGCCTTTAAAAAACGATGTATGTCACAGTTTGGATTAAAACCAATGATTTTCGTTTATTCATTGTTACAAACAAGAAACCTTACATCAAAGAATCTGAAAACCTCTTATTCAGGCCCAGAAAATCAAATTACGTTTCAGTCTAGACACAAATTGCTTATTTTAGACGATTCTTTCTTTTGAACACGAAAACTTACATTAAAAAGATTAAAAACGTCTTATTCTGGCTCAAAACTGCAAATTATGTATTACTTTGGATAAAAGCAGTTTATCCTGATTACTCCTTTGCTTAGAATAGAGCAAACTTGTATAAAACTTAATGAAAACTTTAAATTTCGTCTCAAAGAAATAATTTACGTTATAGTTTTGACCAGAACTGTTAATTTCAAACGATTTTATGCCCCCAAACGAGAAAACTTTCACTAAACAAATGCCAAACGTCTTAGTTCGTTTTATAAAAGCGACTTATGTAACAGTTTAAACAAAAACAAATTATTTTCGCTGTTGTTGTGTTAAAATAATTTATTTCGAATGATTCAATGGAGCGAAACGAGTAAACTTTTATAGGACAGATGCAAAATACCATATTACCACATAAATCGTTATTTTAAAGCAAAGTATTAGCTTTTGCACTTGTTCAATTAATGTTTGCTTACTTCGAAGTATGTAATCGTCCGAAATATTTTTTTTTGCCAAAACTATAACGTAATTTGTTCTTTTGAGCTTGAATATAGAGTTTTAATTACGTTTTATAGTAGTTTACTCTACTCTAAGCATAGAATCAAACAGAGTAATCCGCTTTTGTTAAAACTGATACATAATTTGCTCTTATTTTCGAGAATAAGACGTTTTCAATATGCTTGATAAAATTTTTCTTGTTTATAGCAAGGAATCGTTTAAAATAAGCTGTATTTGCTTAAACTGATACGTAATTCGATATTTATGCATGGATACGAAGTTTTCAGTTTCTTTGACGTGAAATTTCTTGTTGCAAAAGGTAATACTTTGCTTTAAAACAACGCTTTATATGGTAATATGTGGTTTTGCATCTGCCCCATAAAAGTTCATTAGTTTCGAATCATAAATTCGTTTGAAATAAACAGTGCTGGTCAAAACTATAATGTGAATTATTTCTTTGAGACGAAATTTAAAGTTTTCATTAAGTTTTATACAAGTTTACTCTATTCTAAGTAAAGGAGTAATCAGGATAAATTGCTTTTATCTAGAGTAATATATAATTTGCAGTTTTCAGCCAGAATAAGACGTTTTTAATCTTTTTAATGTAAGTTTTCGTGTTCAAGACAAAAGATCGTCTAAAATAAGCAGTTTTTGTCCAGACTGAAACGTAATTCGAATTTCTGTGCCTGAATAAGGGGTTTTCAGTGATGTAAGGTTTCTTGTTTGTAACAATGAATTAACAAAAATATTTGGTTTTTATCCAAACTGTGGCATGAATCAGCTTTAAGACTATAACGCAAATCTTTTGTTTTGTGCTAAAATAAGACGTTTTTAGTCAGTTTGATATAAGTTTTCTTGTTCAAAGCAAAATATTGTCGAAAATCAACCGTTTTTGTCTAAACTGATACAAAATTCGGTGGTTTGTGTCCGAATACAAAGTTTTCAGATTCTTTAATGTTAGGTTTGCTGCTTCTAACAAAGAATCAACGAAAATATTTTGTTTTAATACAAACTGCAATATAAAATGTCTTCATAGGACAAAACATGATGTTTGGCATCTGTTTAATAAAAATTTACTCGTTTGGAAGCATAGAATCATTTCAAATAAGCTATTCTCGTCGAAACTATAATGTAATTAGTATTTTGTGCTAGAATACAGCGTTTTTGTTAGATTTATTAACAATTTTGTCTATTTTAAGCAATGAAACGAATAGGATTGCTGCCTTTATCTAAAGTGATACATAAATTGCTCTTTTATGCCAGATTAATACGTTTTTAGTCTGTTCGATGTAAGTTTTCTTGTTCAAAGCAAAAGATCGTCTAAAATAAGCCGTTTTTGTTTGAACTGATGAACAATTCAGACTGAGAGTCAACAAAAATAATTTATTTTAATCCAAACTGATACTTTTTGACCCTATAAAAGTCCTATAAGAGTCCGAGATACGCCGTTCTCGTCAAGTCTATAACGTAATTCGTTTTTTTGTGTCAGAATACGACGTTTTCTGTCTGTTTAATATAAGTTTTTAATAATAATAATAATAATAATAACAATAATAATAATAATAATAATAATAATAATAATAATAATAATAATAATAATAATAATAAAAATAATTATACTAATAATAGTAATAATAATAATAATAATAATAAAAATAATAATAGTAATAAAAGTAAGCTTAGTTTTCTAAGCAAAAATGAAGCTTATTTTGTGTGTTATATGAGCGTTTTCTCATTTCTATGCAAGAGATCATCTGTGATCTGTGTTTTTAGGCAAGAAATTGTCTAAAATTAATAACTCATTTTAAAACTGGTATAAAAACATTTACAATACAAAAGTTAATAATAATAATAATAATAATAATAATATAATAATAATAATAATAATAATAATAATAATAATAATAATAATAATAATAATAATAATAATGAATGAAGCTTATTTTGTGTGTTATATGAGCGTTTTCTCATTTCTATGCAAGAGATCATCTGTGATCTGTGTTGTTAGGCAAGAAATTGAATAAAATTAATAACTCATTTTAAAACTGGTATAAAAACATTTACTATACAAAAGTTAATAATAATAATAATAATAATAATAATAATAATAATAATAATAATAATAATAATAATAATAATGATAATAATACTTATAATAATGAATTTCTTTCTAAATTAAAGCTTAGTTTTTTTAAGCAAAAATGATGCTTATTTTGTGTTATCTGAGCGTTTTCTCATTTCTATGCAAGAGATCATCTGTGATCTGTGTTTTTAGGCAAGAAATTGTCTAAAACTAATAATTCATTTTAAAACTGTTATAAAAACATTTACTATACAAAAGTTATAATCGGTTATTAATAATAATAATAATAATTATTATTATTATAATAATAATAATTATAATAATAATAATAATAATAATAATAATAATAATAATAATAATAATAATAATAATAATAATAATAATAATAATAATAATAGTAGTAATAAAAGTAAGCTTAGTTTTCTAAGCAAAAATAAAGCTTATTTTGTGTTATATGAGCGTTTTCTCATTTCTATGCAAAAGATCATGTGTGATCAGTGTTTTTAGGCAATTTTAGCCATTTTATAGTTTTTAGGCAAGAAATTGGCTAAAATTAATCACTCATTTTAAAACTGGTATAAAAACAATACTATACAAAAGTTAAAATCGGTTTTTAATAATAATAATTATAATAATAATAATAATAATAATAATAATAATAATAATAATAATAATAATAATAATAATAATAATAATAATAATAATAATAATAATAATAATAATAATAACAATAATAATAATAATAATAATAATAATAATAATAATAATAATAATAACAATAATAATAATAAAAATAATAATAATAGTAATAAAAGTAAGCTTAGTTTTCTAAGCAAAAATGAAGCTTATTTTGTGTGTTATATGAGTGTTTTCTCATTTCTATGCAAGAAATCATCTGTGATCTGTGTTTTTAGGCAAGAAATTGTCTAAAATTAATAACTCATTTTAAAACTGGTATAAAATCATTTACTATACAAAAGTTAATAATAATAATAATAACAATAATAATAATAATAATAATAATAATAGTAATAGTACCAAAAGTAATAATAATAATAATAATACTTTTAATAAGGAAAAATGGAGCTTATTTTGCGTGTTACATGAGCGTTTTCTCATTTCTATGCAAAAGATCATGTGTGATGTGTGTTTTTAGGCAATCTAAACCATTTTATAGTTTTTAATATTTAACAAAAATTTGCTTTAAAATAAAATGTTTGAAAAAGTAAAATTAAACTAAATTAATTGTGTCTAACACTTTAGTAGAAGAAAAAGGAGGAGACATAAAAGTCACTAAAGTCTTCAGAGTCGTTTTTGAATGCTGCATTTTCGTCTTCCTCTCAAACATTGAAAACTGAATTACATTTTTGTTCAGTAACTGTAACAGTTTTTACTTTGGTTCTTTGCTTATATCTCGAAAACAATTACTCCTATCAATTTTTATCTTTCTTTCAAAATTAAAGCTGATAAAATTTCCTACAAAATAGTTATTTGCATTTCTCATGTAGGACTAACCATAAGCGAGATATAAGTTTGAAAATAATTAATATTTAAAAAAAAAAGTGCTTTAACAGAAAATGTTTTGTGATTTAAAATACACTTAATTTATTAGGACCAATACTTTATTAGAAGAAAAAGGAGGTGACATATAAGTCACTGAAGTCTTCAGAGTCGATTTTAAATGCTGCATTTTCGTCTTCGTCTCAAACATTGAAAACTGAATTACATTTTTGTTCAGTAACAGTTACAGTTTTCTTATTGGTTTTTTGCTTATATCTCGAAAACAGTTACTTCTATCAATTTTTATCTTTCTTTTAAAATTAAAGCTGATAAAATTTCCTACAAAATAGTTAATTGCATTTTTCATGTAAGACTAACCATAAGCGAGATATAAGTTTAAAAGTTATTAATATTTAAAAAAAAAGTGCTTTAACAGAAAATGTCTTGTGATTTAAAATACACTTAATTTATTGGGTCCAATACTTTATTAGAAGAAAAAGGAGGTGACATAAAAGTCGCTGAAGTCTTCAGAGTCGTTTTTAAATGCTGCATTTTCGTCTTCGTCTCAAACATTGAAAATTGAATTACATTTTTGTTCAGTAACAGTTACAGTATTCTTATTGGTTTTTTGCTTATATCTCGAAAACAGTTACTCCTATCAATTGTTATCTTTCTTTCAAAATTAAAGCTGATAAAATTTCCTACAAAATAGTTATTTGCATTTCTTTGTAAGACCAACCATAAGCGAATTATAGAGTTAGATATAAATAATATTTAACAAATGTTATTGTTATTAATATGACGACTAAAGACGACTCTGAAACCTTTAATGACATTTATGTCTTCTCCTTTTATTATATTTATTTTTATTTATATAATTATTTTGTAGGAAATTTTATCAGCTTTAATTTTAGTAAAAAGATAAAAATTGATAGGAGTAACAGTTTTCGAGATATAAGCAAGAAACCAAAAAACTGTTACCTTAATTAAGCGCTTGCATATAAGCAAATTTAGTACTAAAAACAACTCTGAAGACTTTGGTGATTTTTATGTCTTTTCCTTTTTCCTCTACTAAAGTGTTGGACCCAATTAATTTAGTTTAATATCAGTTTTTCAAACATTTTATTTTAAAGCAAATTTTTGTTAAAGATTATTTATATCCAACTCTATAACTCGCTTATGGTTGGTCTTACAAAAGAAATGCAAATAACTATTTTGTAGGAAATTTTATCAGCTTTAATTTTGAAAGAAAGATAAAAATTGATAGGAGTAATTGTTTTCGAGATATAAGCAAAAAACCAAAGTAAAAACTGTTACAGTTACTGAACAAAAATGTAAGTTTTCGAGATATAAGCAAGAAACTGTTACCTTAATTAAGCGCTTGCATATAAGCAAATTTAGTACTATTAGTATTATTATTATTATTAATGTTATTGTTATTGATATGACGACTAAGAACGACTCTCAAGACTTTGGTGACTTTTATGTCACCTCCTTTTTCTTCTAATAAATTATTGGACCCAATAAATTAAGTGTATTTTAAATCACAAGACATTTTCTGTTAAAGCACTTTTTTTTTAAATATTAATTATTTTTAAACTTATATCTCGCTTATGGTTAGTCCTACATGAAAAATGCAAATTACTATTTTGTAGGAATTTTTATCAGCTTTAATTTTAGTAAAAAGATATAAAAATTGATAGGAGTAACTGTTTTCGAGATATAAGCAAGAAACCAAAAAACTGTTACCTTAATTAAGCGCTTGCATATAAGCAAATTTAGTACCAAAAACAACTCTGAAGACTTTGGTGATTTTTATGTCTTCTCCTTTTTCCTCTACTAAAGTGTTGGACCCAATTAATTTAGTTTAATATCAGTTTTTCAAACATTTTATTTTAAAGCAAATTTTTGTTAAAGATTATTTATATCCAACTCTATAACTCGCTTATGGTTTGTCCTACAAAAAAATGGAAATAACTGTTTTGTAGGAAATTTTATCAGCTTTAATTTTGAAAAAAAGGTAAAAATTGATAGGAGTAACTGTTTTCGAGATATAAGCAAGAAACCAAAAAACTGTTACCTTAATAAAGCGCTTGCATATAAGCAAATTTAGTACTATTAGTATTATTATTATTAATGTTATTGTTATTAATATGACGACTAAAGACGACTCTGAAACATTTAGTGACTTTTATGTCTTCTCCTTTTTCCTATACTAAAGTGTTAGACCCAATTAATTTAGTTTAATTTCGGTTTTTCAAACATTTTATTTTATAGCAAATTTTTGTTAAAGATTATTTATATCCAACTCTATAACTCGCTTATGGTTGGTCTTACAAAAGAAATGCAAATAACTATTTTGTAGGAAATTTTATCAGCTTTAATTTTGAAAGAAAAATAAAAATTGATAGGAGTAATTGTTTTCGAGATATAAGCAAAAAACCAAAGTGAAAACTGTTACAGTTACTGAACAAAAATGTAATTCAGTTTTCAATGTTTGAGACGAAGACGAAAATGCAGCATTTAAAAACGACTCTGAAGACTTCAGTGACTTTTATGTCACCTCCTTTTTCTTCTAATAGAGTATTGGTCCCAATAAATTAAGTGTATTTTAAATCACAAGACATTTTCTGTTAAAGCACTTTTTTTTTAAATATTAATAATTTTCAAACTTCTATCTCGCTTATGGTTAGTCCTACATAAAAAATGCAAATAACTATTTTGTAGGAAATTTTATCAGCTTTAATTTTAGTAAAAAGATAAAAATTGATAGGAGTAACTGTTTTCGAGATATAAGCAAGAAACTGTTACCTTAATTAAGCGCTTGCATATAAGCAAATTTAGTAATATTAGTATTATTATTATTAATGTTATTGTTATTAATAGGGCGACTAAAGACGACTCTGAAACATTTAGTGACTTTTATGTCTTTTCCTTTTTCCTCTACTAAAGTGTTAGACACAATTAATTTAGTTTAATTCCGGTTTTTCAAGCATTTTATTTTAAAGCAAATTTTTGTTAAATATTATTTATATCCAACTCTATAACTCGTTTATGCTTGGTCCTACAAGAAAAATGTAAATAACTATTTTGTTGGAAATTGTATCGGCTTTAATTTTGAAAGAAAGGTAAAATTTGATAGGAGTAACTGTTTTCGAGATATAAGCAAAAAACCAATAAGAAAACTGTAACTTTTACTGAACAAAAATGTAACTCAGTTTTCAATGTTTAAGACGAAGACAAAAGTGCAGCATTTAAAAACGACTCTGAAGACGTCAGTGATCTTTATGTCACCTCCTTTTTCTTCTAATAAAGTATTGGACCCAATAAATTAAGTGTATTTTAAATCACAAGACATTTTCTGTTAAAGCACTTTTTTTTTAAATAATAATTATTTTCAAACTTATATCTCGCTTATGGTTAGTCCTACATGAAAAATGCAAATAACTATTTTGTAGGAAATTTTATCAGCTTTAATTTTAGTAAAAAGATAAAAATTGATAGGAGTAACTGTTTTCGAGATATAATCAAGAAACCAAAAAACCAAAGCTGATAAAATTTCCTACAAAATAGTTATTGGCATTTTTTTTGTAAGACCAACCATAAGCGAGTTATAGAGTTGGATATAAATAATCTTTAACAAAAATTTGCTTTAAAATATAATGTTTGAAAAACCGAAATTAAACTAAATTAATTGAGTCTAACACTTTAGTATAGGAAAAAGGAGAAGACATAAAAGTCACCAAAGTCTTCAGAGTCGTTTTTAGTTGTCATATTAATAACAATAACATTAATAATAATAATAATGCTGCATTTTCGTCTTCGTCTCAAACATTGAAAACTGAATTACATTTTTGTTCAGTAACAGTTTCAGTTTTCTTATTGGTTTTTTCCTTATATCTCGAAAACAGTTACTCCTATCAATTTTTATCTTTTTTTCAAAATTAAAGCTGATAAAATTTCCTACAAAATAGTTATTTACATTTTTCTTGTAGGACCAACCATAAGCGAGTTATAGAGTTGGGTATAAATAATATTTAACAAAAACTTGCTTTAAAATAAAATGTTTGAAAAACTAAAATTAAACTAAATTAATTGTGTCTAACACTTTAGTAGAGGAAAAAGGAGAAGACATAAAGGTCACTAAAGGTTTCAGAGTCGTCTTTAGTCGTCATATTAATAACAATAACATTAATAATAATAATAATGCTGCATTTTTGTCTTCGTCTCAAACATTGAAAACTGAATTACATTTTTGTTCAGTAACAGTTACAGTTTTCTTATTGGTTTTTTGCTTATGTCTCGAAAACAGTTACTCCTATTAATTTTTATCTTTTTTTTAAAATTAAAGCTGATAAAATTTCCTACAAAATAGTTATTTGCATTTTTTTGTAGGACCAACCATAAGCGAGTTATAGAGTTGGATATAAATAATCTTTAACAAAAATTTGCTTTAAAATAAAATGTTTGAAAAACCGATATTAAACTAAATTAATTGGGTCAAACACTTTAGTAGAGGAAAAATGAGAAGACATAAAAGTCACCAAAGTCTTCAGAGTTGTTTTTAGTACTAAATTTGCTTATATGCAAGCGCTTAATTAAGGTAACAGTTTTTTGGACTCTTGCTTACATCTCGAAAACAGTTACTCCTATCAATTTTTATCTTTTTACTAAAATTAAAGCTGATAAAATTTCCTACAAAATAGTAATTTGCATTTTTCATGTAGGACTAACCATAAGCGAGAAATAAGTTTGAAAATAATTAATATTTAAGAAAAAAAGTGCTTTAACAGAAAATGTTTTGTGATTTAAAATACACTTAATTTATTAGGTCCAATACTTTATTAGAAGAAAAAGGAGGTGACATATAAGTCACTGAAGTCTTCAGAGTCGATTTTAAATGCTGCATTTTCGTCTTCGTCTCAAACATTGAAAACTGAATTACATTTTTGTTCAGTAACAGTTACAGTTTTCTTATTGGTTTTTTGCTTATATCTCGAAAACAGTTACTCCTATCAATTTTTATCTTTTTTTCAAAATTAAAGCTGATAAAATTTCCTACAAAATAGTTATTTACATTTTTCTTGTAAGACCAACCATAAGCGAGTTATAGAGTTAGATATAAATAATACTTAACAAATGTTATTGTTATTAATATGACGACTAAAGACGACTCTGAAACCTTTAATGACATTTATGTCTTCTCCTTTTATTATATTTATTTTTATTTATATAATTATTTTGTAGGAAATTTTATCAGCTTTAGTTACTGAACAAAAATGTAATTCAGTTTTCAATGTTTGAGAGGAAGACGAAAATGCAGCATTTAAAAACGACTCTGAAGACTTTAGTGACTTTTATGTCTCCTCCTTTTTTCTCTACTAAAGTGTTAGACACAATTAATTTAGTTTAATTTCAGTTTTTCAAACATTTTATTTTAAAGCAAATTTTTGTTAAATATTAAAAACTATAAAATGGTTTAGATTGCCTAAAAACACACATCACACATGATCTTTTGCATAGAAATGAGAAAACGCTCATGTAACACACAAAATAAGTTCCATTTTTCCTTATTAAAAGTATTATTATTATTATTATTACTTTTGTTACTATTACTATTATTATTATTATTATTATTATTGTTATTATTATTATTATTAACTTTTGTATAGTAAATGATTTTATACCAGTTTTAAAATGAGTTATTAATTTTAGACAATTTCTTGCCTAAAAACAGATCACAGATGATTTCTTGCATAGAAATGAGAAAACACTCATATAACACACAAAATAAGCTTCATTTTTGCTTAGAAAACTAAGCTTACTTTTATTACTATTATTATTATTTTTATTATTATTATTGTTATTATTATTATTATTATTATTATTATTATTATTATTATTATTATTATTATTATTATTGTTATTGTTATTATTATTATTATTATTATTATTATTATTATTATTATTATTATTATTATAATTATTATTATTAAAAACCGATTTTAACTTTTGTATAGTATTGTTTTTATACCAGTTTTAAAATGAGTGATTAATTTTAGCCAATTTCTTGCCTAAAAACTATAAAATGGCTAAGATTGCCTAAAAACACTGATCACACATGATCTTTTGCATAGAAATGAGAAAACGCTTATATAACACAAAATAAGCTTTATTTTTGCTTAGAAAACTAAGCTTACTTTTATTACTACTATTATTATTTTTATTATTATTATTATTATTATTATTATTATTATTATTATTATTATTATTATTATTATTATTATTATTATTATTAATAACCGATTATAACTTTTGTATAGTAAATGTTTTTATAACAGTTTTAAAATGAATTATTAGTTTTAGACAATTTCTTGCCTAAAAACACAGATCACAGATGATCTCTTGCATAGAAATGAGAAAACGCTCAGATAACACAAAATAAGCATCATTTTTGCTTAAAAAAACTAAGCTTTAATTTAGAAAGAAATTCATTATTATAAGTATTATTATCATTATTATTATTATTATTATTATTATTATTATTATTATTATTATTATTTTATTTATTACTATTATTATTATTATTATTATTATTATTATTATTATTATTATTATTATTATTATTATTATTATTATTATTATTATTATTATTATTATTATTATTATTAACTTTTGTATAGTAAATGTTTTTATACCAGTTTTAAAATGAGTTATTAATTTTATTCAATTTCTTGCCTAACAACACAGATCACAGATGATCTCTTGCATAGAAATGAGAAAACGCTCATATAACACACAAAATAAGCTTCATTCATTATTATTATTATTATTATTATTATTATTATTATTATTATTATTATTATTATTATTATTAACTTTTGTATTGTAAATGTTTTTATACCAGTTTTAAAATGAGTTATTAATTTTAGACAATTTCTTGCCTAAAAACACAGATCACAGATGATTTCTTGCATAGAAATGAGAAAACGCTCATATAACACAAAATAAGCTTCATTTTTGCTTAGAAAACTAAGCTTACTTTTATTACTATTATTATTTTTATTATTATTATTATTACTATTATTAGTATTATTATTTTTATTATTATTATTATTATTATTATTATTATTATTATTATTATTATTATTATTATTATTATTATTATTATTATTATTATTATTATTATTATTATTATTGTTATTATTATTAAAAACTTATATTAAACAGACAGAAAACGTCGTATTCTGACACAAAAAAACGAATTACGTTATAGACTTGACGAGAACGGCGTATCTCGGACTCTTATAGGACTTTTATAGAGTCAAAAAGTATCAGTTTGGATTAAAATAAATTATTTTTGTTGACTCTCAGTCTGAATTGTTCATCAGTTCAAACAAAAACGGCTTATTTTAGACGATCTTTTGCTTTGAACAAGAAAACTTACATCGAACAGACTAAAAACGTATTAATCTGGCATAAAAGAGCAAATTATGTATCACTTTAGATAAAGGCAGCTAATCCTATTCGTTTCATTGCTTAAAATAGACAAAATTGTTAATAAATCTAACAAAAACGCTGTATTCTAGCACAAAATACTAATTACATTATAGTTTCGACGAGAATAGCTTATTTGAAATGATTCTATGCTTCCAAACGAGTAAATTTTTATTAAACAGATGCCAAACATCATGTTTTGTCCTATGAAGACATTTTATATTGCAGTTTGTATTAAAACAAAATATTTTCGTTGATTCTTTGTTAGAAGCAGCAAACCTAACATTAAAGAATCTGAAAACTTTGTATTCGGACACAAACCACCGAATTTTGTATCAGTTTAGACAAAAACGGTTGATTTTCGACAATATTTTGCTTTGAACAAGAAAACTTATATCAAACTGACTAAAAACGTCTTATTTTAGCACAAAACAAAAGATTTGCGTTATAGTCTTAAAGCTGATTCATGCCACAGTTTGGATAAAAACCAAATATTTTTGTTAATTCATTGTTACAAACAAGAAACCTTACATCAAAGAAACTGAAAACCCCTTATTCAGGCACAGAAATTCGAATTACGTTTCAGTCTGGACAAAAACTGCTTATTTTAGACGATCTTTTGTCTTGAACACGAAAACTTACATTAAAAAGATTAAAAACGTCTTATTCTGGCTGAAAACTGCAAATTATATATTACTCTAGATAAAAGCAATTTATCCTGATTACTCCTTTACTTAGAATAGAGTAAACTTGTATAAAACTTAATGAAAACTTTAAATTTCGTCTCAAAGAAATAATTTACATTATAGTTTTGACCAGCACTGTTTATTTCAAACGAATTTATCATTCGAAACTAATGAACTTTTATGGGGCAGATGCAAAACCACATATTACCATATAAAGCGTTGTTTTAAAGCAAAGTATTTCCTTTTGCAACAAGAAATTTCACGTCAAAGAAACTGAAAACTTCGTATCCATGCATAAATATCGAATTACGTATCAGTTTAAGCAAATACAGCTTATTTTAAACGATTCCTTGCTATAAACAAGAAAAATTTTATCAAGCATATTGAAAACGTCTTATTCTCGAAAATAAGAGCAAATTATGTATCAGTTTTAACAAAAGCGGATTACTCTGTTTGATTCTATGCTTAGAGTAGAGTAAACTACTATAAAACGTAATGAAAACTCTATATTCAAGCTCAAAAGAACAAATTACGTTATAGTTTTGGCAAAAAAAAATATTTCGGACGATTACATACTTCGAAGTAAGCAAACTTTAATTGAACAAGTGCAAAAGCTAATACTTTGCTTTAAAATAACGATTTATGTGGTAATATGGTATTTTGCATCTGTCCTATAAAAGTTTACTCGTTTCGCTCCATTGAATCATTCGAAAGAAATTATTTTGACACAACAACAACGAAAATAATTTGTTTTTGTTTAAACTGTAACATAAATCGCTTTTATAAAACGAACTAAGACGTTTGGCATCTGTTTATTGAAAGTTTTCTCGTTTGGGGGCATAAAATCGTTTGAATTTATCAGTTCTGGTCAAAACTATAACGTAAATTATTTCTTTGTATCACTTTAAAGATTTGCGTTATAGTCTTGACGAGAACTGTTAATTTCAAACGATTCTATGCTTTGAAACCAGTATACTTTCACTGAACAGAGGCAAAACGTCTGATTTCGCCTTTAAAAAACGATGTATGTCACAGTTTGGATTAAAACCAATGATTTTCGTTTATTCATTGTTACAAACAAGAAACCTTACATCAAAGAATCTGAAAACCTCTTATTCAGGCCCAGAAAATCAAATTACGTTTCAGTCTAGACACAAATTGCTTATTTTAGACGATTCTTTCTTTTGAACACGAAAACTTACATTAAAAAGATTAAAAACGTCTTATTCTGGCTCAAAACTGCAAATTATGTATTACTTTGGATAAAAGCAGTTTATCCTGATTACTCCTTTGCTTAGAATAAAGCAAACTTGTATAAAACTTAATGAAAACTTTAAATTTCGTCTCAAAGAAATAATTTACGTTATAGTTTTGACCAGAACTGTTAATTTCAAACGATTTTATGCCCCCAAACGAGAAAACTTTCACTAAACAAATGCCAAACGTCTTAGTTCGTTTTATAAAAGCGACTTATGTAACAGTTTAAACAAAAACAAATTATTTTCGCTGTTGTTGTGTTAAAATAATTTATTTCGAATGATTCAATGGAGCGAAACGAGTAAACTTTTATAGGACAGATGCAAAATACCATATTACCACATAAATCGTTATTTTAAAGCAAAGTATTAGCTTTTGCACTTGTTCAATTAATGTTTGCTTACTTCGAAGTATGTAATCGTCCGAAATATTTTTTTTTGCCAAAACTATAACGTAATTTGTTCTTTTGAGCTTGAATATAGAGTTTTAATTACGTTTTATAGTAGTTTACTCTACTCTAAGCATAGAATCAAACAGAGTAATCCGCTTTTGTTAAAACTGATACATAATTTGCTCTTATTTTCGAGAATAAGACGTTTTCAATATGCTTGATAAAATTTTTCTTGTTTATAGCAAGGAATCGTTTAAAATAAGCTGTATTTGCTTAAACTGATACGTAATTCGATATTTATGCATGGATACGAAGTTTTCAGTTTCTTTGACGTGAAATTTCTTGTTGCAAAAGGTAATACTTTGCTTTAAAACAACGCTTTATATGGTAATATGTGGTTTTGCATCTGCCCCATAAAAGTTCATTAGTTTCGAATCATAAATTCGTTTGAAATAAACAGTGCTGGTCAAAACTATAATGTGAATTATTTCTTTGAGACGAAATTTAAAGTTTTCATTAAGTTTTATACAAGTTTACTCTATTCTAAGTAAAGGAGTAATCAGGATAAATTGCTTTTATCTAGAGTAATATATAATTTGCAGTTTTCAGCCAGAATAAGACGTTTTTAATCTTTTTAATGTAAGTTTTCGTGTTCAAGACAAAAGATCGTCTAAAATAAGCAGTTTTTGTCCAGACTGAAACGTAATTCGAATTTCTGTGCCTGAATAAGGGGTTTTCAGTTTCTTTGATGTAAGGTTTCTTGTTTGTAACAATGAATTAACAAAAATATTTGGTTTTTATCCAAACTGTGGCATGAATCAGCTTTAAGACTATAACGCAAATCTTTTGTTTTGTGCTAAAATAAGACGTTTTTAGTCAGTTTGATATAAGTTTTCTTGTTCAAAGCAAAATATTGTCGAAAATCAACCGTTTTTGTCTAAACTGATACAAAATTCGGTGGTTTGTGTCCGAATACAAAGTTTTCAGATTCTTTAATGTTAGGTTTGCTGCTTCTAACAAAGAATCAACGAAAATATTTTGTTTTAATACAAACTGCAATATAAAATGTCTTCATAGGACAAAACATGATGTTTGGCATCTGTTTAATAAAAATTTACTCGTTTGGAAGCATAGAATCATTTCAAATAAGCTATTCTCGTCGAAACTATAATGTAATTAGTATTTTGTGCTAGAATACAGCGTTTTTGTTAGATTTATTAACAATTTTGTCTATTTTAAGCAATGAAACGAATAGGATTGCTGCCTTTATCTAAAGTGATACATAAATTGCTCTTTTATGCCAGATTAATACGTTTTTAGTCTGTTCGATGTAAGTTTTCTTGTTCAAAGCAAAAGATCGTCTAAAATAAGCCGTTTTTGTTTGAACTGATGAACAATTCAGACTGAGAGTCAACAAAAATAATTTATTTTAATCCAAACTGATACTTTTTGACCCTATAAAAGTCCTATAAGAGTCCGAGATACGCCGTTCTCGTCAAGTCTATAACGTAATTCGTTTTTTTGTGTCAGAATACGACGTTTTCTGTCTGTTTAATATAAGTTTTTAATAATAATAATAATAATAATAACAATAATAATAATAATAATAATAATAATAATAACAATAATAATAATAATAATAAAAATAATAATAATAATAATAACAATAATAATAATAATTAAAATAATAATAATAGTAATAAAAGTAAGCTTAGTTTTCTAAGCAAAAATAAAGCTTATTTTGTGTGTTATATGAGCGTTTTTAGGCAAGAAATTGTTTAAAATTAATAACTCATTTTAAAACTGGTATAAAAACATTTACTATACAAAAGTTAATAATAATAATAATAATAATAATAATAATAGTAATAAAAGAAATAATAATAATAATAATAATAATAATAATAATAATAATAATAATGATAATAATACTTATAATAATGAATTTCTTTCTAAATTAAAGCTTAGTTTTTCTAAGCAAAAATGATGCTTATTTTGTGTTATCTGAGCGTTTTCTCATTTCTATGCAAGAGATCATCTGTGATCTGTGTTTTTAGACAAGAAATTGTCTAAAATTAATAACTCATTTTAAAACTGGTATAAAAACATTTACTATACAAAAGTTATAATCGGTTTTTAATAATAATAATATTAATAATAATAATAATTATAATAATAATAATAATAATAATAATAATAATAATAATAGTAATAATAATAATAATAATAATAATAAAAATAATAATAATAGTAGTAATAAAAGTAAGCTTAGTTTTCTAAGCAAAAATGAAGCTTATTTTGTGTTATATGAGCGTTTTATCATTTCTATGCAAAAGATCATGTGTGATGTGTGTTTTAGGCAATCTAAGCCATTTTATAGTTTTTAATATTTAACAAAAATTTGCTTTAAAATAAAATGTTTGAAAAACTGAAATTAAACTAAATTAATTGTGTCTAACACTTTAGTAGAGGAAAAAGGAGGAGACATAAAAGTCACTAAAGTCTTAGAGTTGTCTTTAGTCGTCATATTAATAACAATAACATTTATAATAACAATACTAGTAGTACTAAATTTGCTTATATGCAAGCGCTTAATTAAAGTAACAGTTTTTTTGTTTTTTGCTTATATCTCGAAAACAGTTACTCCTATCAATTTTTACTTTTTCACCAAAATTAAAGGTGATAAAATTTCCAACAAAATAGTTATTTGCATTTTTCATGTAGAACTAACCATAAGCGAGATATAAGTTTGAAAGTAATTAATAATTAAAAAAAAGTGTTTTAACAGAAAATGTTTTGTGATTTATAATACACTTAATTTATTGGGTCCAATACTTTATTAGAAGAAAAAGGAGGTGACATAAAAGTCACTGAAGTTTTCAGAGTCGTTTTTAAATGCTGCATTTTTGTCTTCGTCTCAAACATTGAAAATTGAATTACATTTTTGTTCAGTAACAGTTACAGTTTTCTTATTGGTTTTTTGCTTATATCTCGAAAACAGTTACTCCTTTCAAATTTTATCTTTCTTTCACAATTAAAGCTAATAAAATTTCCAACAAAATAGTTATTTGCACCTCCTTTTTCTTCTAATTAAGTATTGGACCCAATAAATTAAGTGTATTTTAAATCACAAGACATTTTCTGTTAAAACACATTTTTTTTTTAATTATTAATTATTTTCAAACTTATATCTCGCTTATGGTTTGTTCTACATGAAAAATGCAAATAACTATTTTGCAGGAAATTTTATCATCTTTAATTTTGGTGAAAAGTTAAAAATTGATAGGAGTAACTGTTTTCGAGATATAAGCAACAAACCAAAAAACTATTACCTTAATGCAGCGTTTGCATATAAGCAAATTTAGTTCTATTAGTTTATTAATGTTATTGTTATTAATATGACGACTAAAGACGATTCTGAAACCTTTAAAGACTTTTATGTCTTCTCCTTTTTCCTCCACTAAAGTGTTAGACACAATTAATTTAGTTTAATTTCAGTTTTTCAAACATTTTATTTTAAAGCAAATTTTTGTTAAAAATTATTTATATTCATCTCTATAACTCGCTTATGCTTGGTCCTACAAGAAAAATGCAAATAATTACTTTGTTGGAAATTTTATCAGCTTTAATTTTGAAAGAAAGATAAAATTTGATAGGTGTAACTGTTTTCGAGATATAAGCTAGAAACCAAAAAACTGTTACATTAATTAAGCGCTTGCATATAAGCAAATTTAGTACTATTAGTACTAAGAGTCGTTTTTAGTCGTCATATTAATAACAATAACATTAATAATAATAATACTAATAGTACTAAATTTGCTTATATGCAAGCGCTTAATTAATGTAACAGTTTTTTGGTTTCTAGCTTATATCTCGAAAACAGTTACACCTATCAAATTTTATCTTTCTTTCAAAATTAAAGCTGATAAAATTTCCAACAAAGTAATTATTTGCATTTTTCTTGTAGGACCAAGCATAAGCGAGTTATAGAGATGAATATAAATAATTTTTAACAAAAATTTGCTTTAAAATAAAATGTTTGAAAAACTGAAATTAAACTAAATTAATTGTGTCTAACACTTTAGTGGAGGAAAAAGGAGAAGACATAAAAGTCTTTAAAGGTTTCAGAATCGTCTTTAGTCGTCATATTAATAACAATAACATTAATAAACTAATAGAACTAAATTTGCTTATATGCAAACGCTGCATTAAGGTAATAGTTTTTTGGTTTCTTGCTTATATCTCGAAAACAGTTACTCCTATCAATTTTTAACTTTTCACCAAAATTAAAGATGATAAAATTTCCTGCAAAATAGTTATTTGCATTTTTCATGTAGAACAAACCATAAGCGAGATATAAGTTTGAAAATAATTAATAATTAAAAAAAAAATGTGTTTTAACAGAAAATGTCTTGTGATTTAAAATACACTTAATTTATTGGGTCCAATACTTAATTAGAAGAAAAAGGAGGTGCAAATAACTATTTTGTTGGAAATTTTATTAGCTTTAATTGTGAAAGAAAGATAAAATTTGAAAGGAGTAACTGTTTTCGAGATATAAGCAAAAAACCAATAAGAAAACTGTAACTGTTACTGAACAAAAATGTAATTCAATTTTCAATGTTTGAGACGAAGACAAAAATGCAGCATTTAAAAACGACTCTGAAAACTTCAGTGACTTTTATGTCACCTCCTTTTTCTTCTAATAAAGTATTGGACCCAATAAATTAAGTGTATTATAAATCACAAAACATTTTCTGTTAAAACACTTTTTTTTAATTATTAATTACTTTCAAACTTATATCTCGCTTATGGTTAGTTCTACATGAAAAATGCAAATAACTATTTTGTAGGAAATTTTATCACCTTTAATTTTGGTGAAAAAGTAAAAATTGATAGGAGTAACTGTTTTCGAGATATAAGCAAAAAACAAAAAAACTGTTACTTTAATTAAGCGCTTGCATATAAGCAAATTTAGTACTACTAGTATTGTTATTATAAATGTTATTGTTATTAATATGACGACTAAAGACAACTCTAAGACTTTAGTGACTTTTATGTCTCCTCCTTTTTCCTCTACTAAAGTGTTAGACACAATTAATTTAGTTTAATTTCAGTTTTTCAAACATTTTATTTTAAAGCAAATTTTTGTTAAATATTAAAAACTATAAAATGGCTTAGATTGCCTAAAACACACATCACACATGATCTTTTGCATAGAAATGATAAAACGCTCATATAACACAAAATAAGCTTCATTTTTGCTTAGAAAACTAAGCTTACTTTTATTACTACTATTATTATTATTTTTATTATTATTATTATTATTATTATTACTATTATTATTATTATTATTATTATTATTATTATAATTATTATTATTATTAATATTATTATTATTAAAAACCGATTATAACTTTTGTATAGTAAATGTTTTTATACCAGTTTTAAAATGAGTTATTAATTTTAGACAATTTCTTGTCTAAAAACATAGATCACAGATGATCTCTTGCATAGAAATGAGAAAACGCTCAGATAACACAAAATAAGCATCATTTTTGCTTAGAAAAACTAAGCTTTAATTTAGAAAGAAATTCATTATTATAAGTATTATTATCATTATTATTATTATTATTATTATTATTATTATTATTATTATTATTATTATTTCTTTTATTACTATTATTATTATTATTATTATTATTATTATTAACTTTTGTATAGTAAATGTTTTTATACCAGTTTTAAAATGAGTTATTAATTTTAAACAATTTCTTGCCTAAAAACGCTCATATAACACACAAAATAAGCTTTATTTTTGCTTAGAAAACTAAGCTTACTTTTATTACTATTATTATTATTTTAATTATTATTATTATTGTTATTATTATTATTATTATTATTATTATTATTATTATTATTGTTATTATTATTATTATTATTATTATTATTATTATTATTATTATTATTATTAAAAACCGATTATAACTTTTGTATAGTATTGTTTTTATACCAGTTTTAAAATGAGTGATTCATTTTAGCCAATTTCTTGCCTAAAAACTATAAAATGGCTTAGATTGCCTAAAAACACAGATCACACATGATCTTTTGCATAGAAATGAGAAAACGCTCATATAACACAAAATAAGCTTCATTTTTGCTTAGAAAACTAAGCTTACTTTTATTACTACTATTATTATTATATTTATTATTATTATTATTATTATTATTATTATTATTATTATTACTATTATTATTATTATTAATATTATTATTATTAAAAACCGATTATAACTTTTGTATAGTAAATGTTTTTATACCAGTTTTAAAATGAGTTATATTAATTTAGACAATTTATTGCCTAAAAACACAGATCACAGATGATCTCTTGCATAGAAATGAGAAAACGCTCAGATAACACAAAATAAGCATCATTTTTGCTTAGAAAAACTAAGCTTTAATTTAGAAAGAAATTCAATATTATAAGTATTATTATCATTATTATTATTATTATTATTATTATTATTATTATTACTATTATTATTATTATTTTTTATTACTATTATTATTATTATTATTATTATTATTATTAACTTTTGTATAGTAAATGTTTTTATACCAGTTTTAAAATGAGTTATTAATTTTAGACAATTTCTTGCCTAAAAACACAGATCACAGATGATTTCTTGCATAGGAATGAGAAAACGCCCATATAACACAAAAAGAGCTTCATGTTTGCTTAGAAAACTAAGCTTACTTTTATTACTATTATTATTTTTATTATTATTATTATTATTATTACTATTATTAGTATTATTATTTTTATTATTATTATTATTATTATTATTATTATTATTATTATTATTATTATTGTTATTATTATTATTATTATTAAAAACTTATATTAAACAGACAGAAAACGTCGTATTCTGACACAAAAAAACGAATTACGTTATAGACTTGACGAGAACGGCGTATCTCGGACTCTTATAGGACTCTTATAGGGTCAAAAAGTATCAGTTTGGATTAAAATAAATTATTTTTGTTGACTCTCAGTCTGAATTGTTCATCAGTTCAAACAAAAACGGCTTATTTTAGACGATCTTTTGCTTTGAACAAGAAAACTTACATCGAACAGACTAAAAACGTATTAATCTGGCATAAAAGAGCAATTTATGTATCACTTTGGATAAAGGCAGCTAATCCTATTCGTTTCATTGCTTAAAATAGACAAAATTGTTAATAAATCTAACAAAAACGCTGTATTCTAGCACAAAATACTAATTACATTATAGTTTCGACGAGAATAGCTTATTTGGAATGATTCTATGCTTCCAAACGAGTAAATTTTTATTAAACAGATGCCAAACATCATGTTTTGTCCTATAAAGACATTTTATATTGCAGTTTGTATTAAAACAAAATATTTTCGTTGATTCTTTGTTAGAAGCAGCAAACCTAACATTAAAGAATCTGAAAACTTTGTATTCGGACACAAACCACCGAATTTTGTATCAGTTTAGACAAAAACGGTTGATTTTCGACAATATTTTGCTTTGAACAAGAAAATTTATATCAAACTGACTAAAAACGTCTTATTTTAGCACAAAACAAAAGATTTGCGTTATAGTCTTGAAGCTGATTCATGACACAGTTTGGATAAAAACCAATTATTTTTGTTAATTCATTGTTACAAACAAGAAACCTTACATCAAAGAAACTGAAAACCCCTTATTTAGGCACGGAAATTCGAATTACGTTTCAGCCTTTGTTTTGAACACGAAAACTTACATTAAAAAGATTAAAAACGTCTTATTCTGGCTGAAAACTGCAAATTATATATTACTCTAGATAAAAGCAATTTATCCTGATTACTCCTTTACTTAGAATAGAGTAAACTTGTATAAAACTTAATGAAAACTTTAAATTTAGTCTCAAAGAAATAATTTACGTTATAGTTTTGACCAGCACTGTTTATTTCAAACGAATTTATGATTCGAAACTAATGAACTTTTATGGGGCAGATGCAAAACCACATATTACCATATAAAGCGTTGTTTTAAAGCAAAGTATTACCTTTTGCAACAAGAAATTTCACGTCAAAGAAACTGAAAACTTCGTATCCATGCATAAATAACGAACTACGTATCAGTTTAGGCAAATACAGCTTATTTTAAACGATTCATTGCTATAAACAAGAAAAATTTTATCAAGCATATTGAAAACGTCTTATTCTCGAAAATAAGAGCAAATTATGTATCAGTTTTGACAAAAGCGGATTACTCTGTTTGATTCTATGCTTAGAGTAGAGTAAACTACTATAAAACGTAATGAAAACTCTATATTCAAGCTCAAAAGAACAAATTACGTTATAGTTTTGGCAAAAAAAAATATTTCGGACGATTACATACTTCGAAGTAAGCAAACTTTAATTGAACAAGTGCAAAAGCTAATACTTTGCTTTAAAATAACGATTTATGTGGTAATATGGTATTTTGCATCTGTCCTATAAAAGTTTACTCGTTTCGCTCCATTGAATCATTCGAAATAAATTATTTTGACACAACAACAACGAAAATAATTTGTTTTTGTTTAAACTGTAACATAAGTCGCTTTTATAAAACGAACTAAGACGTTTGGCATCTGTTTATTGAAAGTTTTCTCGTTTGGGGGCATAAAATCGTTTGAAATTAACAGTTCTGGTCAAAACTATAACGTAAATTATTTCTTTGTATCACTTTAAAGATTTGCGTTATAGTCTTGACGAGAACTGTTAATTTCAAACGATTCTATGCTTTGAAACAAGTATACTTTCACTGAACAGAGGCAAAACGTCTGATTTCGCCTTTAAAAAACGATTTATGTCACAGTTTGGATTAAAACCAATGATTTTCGTTTATTCATTGTTACAAACAAGAAACCTTACATCAAAGAAACTGAAAACCTCTTATTCAGGCCCAGAAAATCAAATTACGTTTCAGTCTAGACACAAATTGCTGTTTTTAGACGATTCTTTCTTTTGAACACGAAAACTTACATTAAAAAGATTAAAAACGTCTTATTCTGGCTCAAAACTGCAAATTATGTATTACTTTGGATAAAAGCAGTTTATCCTGATTACTCCTTTGCTTAGAATAGAGCAAACTTGTATAAAACTTAATGAAAACTTTAAATTTCGTCTCAAAGAAATAATTTACGTTATAGTTTTGACCAGAACTGTTAATTTCAAACGATTTTATGCCCCCAAACGAGAAAACTTTCACTAAACAAATGCCAAACGTCTTAGTTCGTTTTATAAAAGCGACTTATGTAACAGTTTAAACAAAAACAAATTATTTTCGCTGTTGTTGTGTTAAAATAATTTATTTCGAATGATTCAATGGAGCGAAACGAGTAAACTTTTATAGGACAGATGCAAAATACCATATTACCACATAAATCGTTATTTTAAAGCAAAGTATTAGCTTTTGCACTTGTTCAATTAAAGTTTGCTTACTTCGAAGTATGTAATCGTCCGAAATATTTTTTTTTGCCAAAACTATAACGTAATTTGTTCTTTTGAGCTTGAATATAGAGTTTTAATTACGTTTTATAGTAGTTTACTCTACTCTAAGCATAGAATCAAACAGAGTAATCCGCTTTTGTTAAAACTGATACATAATTTGCTCTTATTTTCGAGAATAAGACGTTTTTAATATGCTTGATAAAATTTTTCTTGTTTATAGCAAGGAATCGTTTAAAATAAGCTGTATTTGCTTAAACTGATACGTAATTCGATATTTATGCATGGATACGAAGTTTTCAGTTTCTTTGACGTGAAATTTCTTGTTGCAAAAGGTAATACTTTGCTTTAAAACAACGCTTTATATGGTAATATGTGGTTTTGCATCTGCCCCATAAAAGTTCATTAGTTTCGAATCATAAATTCGTTTGAAATAAACAGTGCTGGTCAAAACTATAATGTAAATTATTTCTTTGAGACGAAATTTAAAGTTTTCATTAAGTTTTATACAAGTTTACTCTATTCTAAGTAAAGGAGTAATCAGGATAAATTGCTTTTATCTAGAGTAATATATAATTTGCAGTTTTCAGCCAGAATAAGACGTTTTTAATCTTTTTAATGTAAGTTTTCGTGTTCAAGACAAAAGATCGTCTAAAATAAGCAGTTTTTGTCCAGACTGAAACGTAATTCGAATTTCTGTGCCTGAATAAGGGGTTTTCAGTTTCTTTGATGTAAGGTTTCTTGTTTGTAACAATGAATTAACAAAAATATTTGGTTTTTATCCAAACTGTGGCATGAATCAGCTTTAAGACTATAACGCAAATCTTTTGTTTTGTGCTAAAATAAGACGTTTTTAGTCAGTTTGATATAAGTTTTCTTGTTCAAAGCAAAATATTGTCGAAAATCAACCGTTTTTGTCTAAACTGATACAAAATTCGGTGGTTTGTGTCCGAATACAAAGTTTTCAGATTCTTTAATGTTAGGTTTGCTGCTTCTAACAAAGAATCAACGAAAATATTTTGTTTTAATACAAACTGCAATATAAAATGTCTTCATAGGACAAAACATGATGTTTGGCATCTGTTTAATAAAAATTTACTCGTTTGGAAGCATAGAATCATTTCAAATAAGCTATTCTCGTCGAAACTATAATGTAATTAGTATTTTGTGCTAGAATACAGCGTTTTTGTTAGATTTATTAACAATTTTGTCTATTTTAAGCAATGAAACGAATAGGATTAGCTGCCTTTATCTAAAGTGATACATAAATTGCTCTTTTATGCCAGATTAATACGTTTTTAGTCTGTTCGATGTAAGTTTTCTTGTTCAAAGCAAAAGATCGTCTAAAATAAGCCGTTTTTGTTTGAACTGATGAACAATTCAGACTGAGAGTCAACAAAAATAATTTATTTTAATCCAAACTTATACTTTTTGACCCTATAAAAGTCCTATAAGAGTCCGAGATACGCCGTTCTCGTCAAGTCTATAACGTAATTCGTTTTTTTGTGTCAGAATACGACGTTTTTTGTCTGTTTAATATAAGTTTTTAATAATAATAATAATAAAAATAATTATACTAATAATAGTAATAATAATAATAATAATAATAAAAATAATAATAGTAATAAAAGTAAGCTTAGTTTTCTAAGCAAAAATGAAGCTTATTTTGTGTGTTATATGAGCGTTTTCTCATTTCTATGCAAGAGATCATCTGTGATCTGTGTTTTTAGGCAAGAAATTGTCTAAAATTAATAACTCATTTTAAAACTGGTATAAAAACATTTACTATACAAAAGTTAATAATAATAATAATAATAATAATAATAATAATAATAACAATAATAATAATAATAATAATAATAATAATAATAATAATAATAATAATAACAATAATAATAATAATA